>NW_028187867.1:0-80000 GCF_964204655.1 Triturus cristatus | reverse complement strand
TTTAACCAGTAGTCCAGAGTAAGAGTTAAGACCTTAACCTGTAGGCCATAGTACTAGACTAAGACCTTAGCTATTAGGCCAGAGTAAGAGTTAAGACCTTAACCAGTAGGCAAGAGTAAGAGTAAAGACCTTAACCAGTAGGCCAGAGTAAGAGTTAAGACCTTAACCATTAAGCCAGAGTACGAGTCTAAGACCTTAGCTATTAGGCCAGAGTAAGAGTTAAGACCTTAACCAGTAGGCCAGAGTAAGAGTTAAGACCTTAACCAGTAGGCCAGAGTAAAAGTTAAGACCTTAACCATTAGGCCAGAGTACGAGTCTAAGACCTTAGCTATTAGGCCAGAGTAAGAGTTAAGACCTTAGCTATTAGGCCAGAGTAAGAGTCAAAGACCTTAGCTATTAGCCCAGAGTAAGAGTTAAGACCTTAGCTATTAGGCCAGAATAAGAGTTAAGACCTTAACCATTAGGCCATAGTACGAGTCTAAGACCTTAGCTATTAGGCCAGAGTAAGAGTTAAGACCTTAACCATTAGGCCAGAGTACGAGTCTAAGACCTTAGCTATTAGGCCAGAGTAAAAGTTAAGACCTTAGCTATTAGGCCAGAATAAGAGTTAAGACCTTAACCATTAGGCCATAGTACGAGTCTAAGACCTTAGCTATTAGGCCAGAGTAAGAGTTAAGACCTTAACCATTAGGCCATAGTACAAGTCTAAGACCTTACCTATTAGTTCAGAGTAAGTGTTAAGACCTTAACCAGTAGGCCAGAGTAAGAGTTAAGATCTTAAACATTAGGCCAGAGTACGAGTCTAAGACCTTAGCTATTAGGCCAGAGTAAGAGTTAAGACAATAACCATTAGGCCAGAGTACGAGTCTAAGACCTTAGCTATTAGGCCAGACTGAAAGTTAAGACCTTAGCTATTAGGCCAGAGTAAGAGTTAAGACCTTAACCATTAGGCCATAGTACGAGTCTAAGACCTTAGCTATTAGGCCAGAGTAAGAGGTAAGACTTAAACCAGTAGGCCAGAGTAAGAGTTAAGACCTTAACCTGTAGGCCATAGTACTAGTCTAAGACCTTAGATATTAGGCCAGAGTAAGAGTTAAGACCTTAACTAGCAGGCCAGAGTAAGAGTTAAGACCTTAACCAGTAGGACAGAGTAAGAGTTAAGACCTTAACCATTAGGCCAGAGTACGAGCCTAAGACTTTAGCTATTAGGCCAGAGTAAGAGTTAAGACCTTAACCAGTAGGCCAAAGTAAGAGTTAAGACCTTAACCAATAGTTCAGAGTAAGAGTTAAGACCTTAATCTGTACGCCATAGTACTAGTCTAAGACCTTAGCTATTAGGCCAGAGTAAGGGTTAAGACCTTAACCAGCAGGCCAGAGTAAGAGTAAAGACCTTAACCAGTAGGCCAGAGTAAGAGTTAAGACCTTAACCATTAAGCCAGAGTACGAGTCTAAGACATTAGCTATTAGTCCAGAGTAAGAGTTAAGACCTTAACCAGTAGGCCAGAGTAAGAGTTAAGACCTTAACCAGTAGGCCAGAGTAAGAGTTAAGACCTTAACCATTAGGCCAGAGTATGAGTCTAAGACCTTAGCTATTAGGTCAGAGTAAGAGTTAAGACCTTAACCAGTAGGACAGAGTAAGAGTTAAGACCATAACCATTAGGCCATAGTACAAGTCTAAGACTTTAGCTATTAGGCCAGAGTAAGAGTTAAGACCTTAGCTATTAGGCCAGAGTAAGAGTTAAGACCTTAAACAGTAGGCCAGAGTACGAGTCTAAGACCTTAGCTATTATGCCAGAGTACGAGTCTAAGACCTTAGCTATTAGGCCAGAGTAAGAGTTAAGACCTTAACCATTAGGCCAGAGTATGAGTCTAAGACCTTAGCTATTAGGCCAGAGTAAGAGTTAAGACCTTAGCTATTAGGCCAGAGTAAGAGTTAAGACCTTAACCTTTAGGCCTGAGTACGAGTCTAAGGCCTTAGCTATTAGGCCAGAGTAAGAGTTAAGACCTTAACCATTAGGCCATAGTACGAGCCTAAGACCTTAGCTATTAGGCCAGAGTAAGAGTTAAGACTTTAACCAGTAGTCCAGAGTAAGAGTTAAGACCTTAACCTGTAGGCGATAGCACTAGTCTAAGACCTTAGCTATTATGCCAGAGTACGAGTCTAAGACCGTAGCTATTAGGCCAGAGTAAGAGTTAAAACCTTAACCATTAGGCCAAATTACGAGTCTAAGACCTTAGCTATTAGCCCAGAGTAATAGTTAAGACCTTAGCTATTAGGCCAGAGTAAGAGTTAAGACCTTAACCTTTAGGCCAGAGTACGAGTCTAAGGCCTTAGCTATTAGGCCAGAGTAAGAGTTAAGACCTTAGCTATTAGGCCACAGTAAGAGTTAAGACCTTAACCATTAAGCCAGAGTACGAGTCTAAGACCTTAGCTATTAGTTCAGAGTAAGTGTTAAGACCTTAACCAGTAGGCCAGAGTAAGAGTTAAGACCTTAACCAGTAGGCCAGAGTAAGAGTTAAGACCTTAACCATTAGGCCAGAGTACGAGTCTAAGACCTTAGCTATTAGGCCAGAGTAAGAGTTAAGACCTTAGCTATTAGGCCAGAGTAAGAGTTAAGACCTTAACCAGTAGGCCGGAGTACGAGTCTAAGACCTTAGCTATTAGGCCAGAGTAAGAGTTAATACCTTAACCAGTAGGCCAGAGTAAGAGTTAAGACCTTTACCTGTAGGCAAGAGTAAGAGTTAAGACCTTAACCATTAGGCCAGAGTACGAGTCTAAGACCTTAGCTATTAGGCCAGAGTATGAGTCTAAGACCTTAGCTATTAGGCCAGAGTAAGAGTTAAGACCTTAACCATTAGGCCAGAGTACGAGTCAAAGACCTTAGCTATTAGGCAAGAGTAAGAGTTAAGACCTTAGCTATTAGGCCAGTGTAAGAGTTAAGACCTTAACCATTAGGCCAGAGTACGAGTCTAAGACCTTAGCTATTAGGCCAGAATAAGAATTAAGACCTTAGCTATTAGGCCAGAGTCAGAGTTAAGACCTTAACCTTTAGGCCAGAGTATGATTCTAAGACTTTAGCTATTAGGCCAGAGTAAGAGTTTAGACCTTAACCATTAGGCCAGAGTACGAGTCTAAGACCTTAGCTATTAGGCCAGAGTAAGAGTTAAGACCTTAACCAGTAGGGCAGAGTAAGTGTTAAAACCTTAATCATTAGGCCAGAGCACGAGTCTAAGACCTTAGCTATTAGGCCAGAGTAAGAGTTAAGACCTTAACCATTAGGCCAGAGTACGAGTCTAAGACCTTAGCTATTAGGCCAGAGTACGAGTCTAAGACCACTAAGTCTAAGACTATTAGTTCAGAGTAAGTGTTAAGACCTTAACCAGTAGGCCAGAGTAAGAGTTAAGACCTTAACCAGTAGGGCAGAGTACGAGTCTAAGACCTTAGCTATTAGGCCAAAGTAAAAGTTAAGACCTTAGCTATTAGGCCAGAGTAAGAGTTAAGACTTTAACCATTAGGCCATAGTACGAGTCTAAGACCTTAGCTATTAGGCCAGAGTAAGAGTTAAGACCTTAGCTATTAGGCCAGAGTAAGAGTTAAGACCTTAACCAGTAGGCTGGAGTAGGAGTCTAAGACCTTAGCTATTAGGCCAGAGTAAGAGTGAAGACCTTAACCAGTAGGCCAGAGTAAGAGTTAAGACCTTTACCTGTAGGCCAGAGTAAGAGTTAAGACCTTAACCATTAGGCCAGAGTACGAGTCTAAGACTTTAGCTATTAGGCCAGAGTATGAGTCTAAGACCTTAGCTATTAGGCCAGAGTAAGAGTTAAGACCTTAACCATTAGGCCAGAGTATGAGTCTAAGACCTTAGCTATTAGGCCAGAGTAAGAATTAAGACCTTAGCTATTAGGCCAGAGTAAGAGTTAAGACCTTAACCTTTAGGCCAGAGTATGATTCTAAGACCTTAGCTATTAGGCCAGAGTAAGAGTTAAGACCTTAACCATTAGGCCAGAGTACGAGTCTAAGACCTTAGCTATTAGGCCAGAGTAAGAGTTAAGACCTTAACCAGTAGGGCAGAGTAAGAGTTAAAACCTTAATCATTAGGCCAGAGCACGAGTCTAAGACCTTAGCTATTAGGCCAGAGAAAGAGTTAAGACCTTAACCATTAGGCCAGAGTACGAGTCTAAGACCTTAGCTATTAGGCCAGAGTAAAAGTTAAGACCTTAGCTATTAGGCCAGAGTAAGAGTTAAGACCTTAACCATAAGGCCATAGTACGAGTCTAAGACCTTAGCTATTAGGCCAGAGTAAGAGTTAAGACTTTAACCAGTAGTCCAGAGTAAGAGTTAAGACCTTAACCTGTAGTCCATAGTACTAGACTAAGACCTTAGCTATTAGGCCAGAGTAAGAGTTAAGACCTTAACCAGTAGGCCAGAGTAAGAGTAAAGACCTTAACCAGTAGGCCAGAGTAAGAGTTAAGACCTTAACCATTAAGCCAGAGTACGAGTCTAAGACCTTAGCTATTAGGCCAGAGTAAGAGTTAAGACCTTAACCAGTAGGCCAGAGTAAGAGTTAAGACCTTAACCAGTAGGCCAGAGTAAAAGTTAAGACCTTAACCATTAGGCCAGAGTACGAGTCTAAGACCTTAGCTATTAGGCCAGAGTAAGAGTTAAGACCTTAGCTATTAGGCCAGAGTAAGAGTCAAAGACCTTAGCTATTAGCCCAGAGTAAGAGTTAAGACCTTAGCTATTAGGCCAGAATAAGAGTTAAGACCTTAACCATTAGGCCATAGTACGAGTCTAAGACCTTAGCTATTAGGCCAGAGTAAGAGTTAAGACCTTAACCATTAGGCCAGAGTACGAATCTAAGACCTTAGCTATTAGGCCAGAGTAAAAGTTAAGACCTTAGCTATTAGGCCAGAATAAGAGTTAAGACCTTAACCATTAGGCCATAGTACGAGTCTAAGACCTTAGCTATTAGGCCAGAGTAAGAGTTAAGACCTTAACCATTAGGCCATAGTACAAGTCTAAGACCTTACCTATTAGTTCAGAGTAAGTGTTAAGACCTTAACCAGTAGGCCAGAGTAAGAGTTAAGATCTTAAACATTAGGCCAGAGTACGAGTCTAAGACCTTAGCTATTAGGCCAGAGTAAGAGTTAAGACCTTAACCATTAGGCCAGAGTACGAGTCTAAGACCTTAGCTATTAGGCCAGACTGAAAGTTAAGACCTTAGCTATTAGGCCAGAGTAAGAGTTAAGACCTTAACCATTAGGCCATAGTACGAGTCTAAGACCTTAGCTATTAGGCCAGAGTAAGAGGTAAGACTTAAACCAGTAGGCCAGAGTAAGAGTTAAGACCTTAACCTGTAGGCCATAGTACTAGTCTAAGACCTTAGATATTAGGCCAGAGTAAGAGTTAAGACCTTAACTAGCAGGCCAGAGTAAGAGTTAAGACCTTAACCAGTAGGACAGAGTAAGAGTTAAGACCTTAACCATTAGGCCAGAGTACGAGCCTAAGACTTTAGCTATTAGGCCAGAGTAAGAGTTAAGACCTTAACCAGTAGGCCAGAGTAAGAGTTAAGACCTTAACCAATAGTTCAGAGTAAGAGTTAAGACCTTAATCTGTAGGCCATAGTACTAGTCTAAGACCTTAGCTATTAGGCCAGAGTAAGGGTTAAGACCTTAACCAGCAGGCCAGAGTAAGAGTAAAGACCTTAACCAGTAGGCCAGAGTAAGAGTTAAGACCTTAACCATTAAGCCAGAGTACGAGTCTAAGACATTAGCTATTAGTCCAGAGTAAGAGTTAATACCTTAACCAGTAGGCCAGAGTAAGAGTTAAGACCTTAACCAGTAGGCCAGAGTAAGAGTTAAGACCTTAACCATTAGGCCAGAGTATGAGTCTAAGACCTTAGCTATTAGGTCAGAGTAAGAGTTAAGACCTTAACCAGTAGGACAGAGTAAGAGTTAAGACCATAACCATTAGGCCATAGTACAAGTCTAAGACTTTAGCTATTAGGCCAGAGTAAGAGTTAAGACCTTAGCTATTAGGCCAGAGTAAGAGTTAAGACCTTAAACAGTAGGCCAGAGTACGAGTCTAAGACCTTAGCTATTATGCCAGAGTACGAGTCTAAGACCTTAGCTATTAGGCCAGAGTAAGAGTTAAGACCTTAACCATTAGGCCAGAGTATGAGTCTAAGACCTTAGCTATTAGGCCAGAGTAAGAGTTAAGACCTTAGCTATTAGGCCAGAGTAAGAGTTAAGACCTTAACCTTTAGGCCTGAGTACGAGTCTAAGGCCTTAGCTATTAGGCCAGAGTAAGAGTTAAGACCTTAACCATTAGGCCATAGTACGAGCCTAAGACCTTAGCTATTAGGCCAGAGTAAGAGTTAAGACTTTAACCAGTAGTCCAGAGTAAGAGTTAAGACCTTAACCTGTATGCGATAGCACTAGTCTAAGACCTTAGCTATTATGCCAGAGTACGAGTCTAAGACCGTAGCTATTAGGCCAGAGTAAGAGTTAAAACCTTAACCATTAGGCCAAAGTACGAGTCTAAGACCTTAGCTATTAGCCCAGAGTAATAGTTAAGACCTTAGCTATTAGGCCAGAGTAAGAGTTAAGACCTTAACCTTTAGGCCAGAGTACGAGTCTAAGGCCTTAGCTATTAGGCCAGAGTAAGAGTTAAGACCTTAGCTATTAGGCCACAGTAAGTGTTAAGACCTTAACCATTAGGCCAGAGTACGAGTCTAAGACCTTAGCTATTAGGCCAGAGTAAGAGTTAAGACCTTAACCATTAAGCCAGAGTACGAGTCTAAGACCTTAGCTATTAGTTCAGAGTAAGTGTTAAGACCTTAACCAGTAGGCCAGAGTAAGAGTTAAGACCTTAACCATTAGGCCAGAGTACGAGTCTAAGACCTTAGCTATTAGGCCAGAGTAAGAGTTAAGACCTTAGCTATTAGGCCAGAGTAAGAGTTAAGACCTTAACCAGTAGGCCGGAGTACGAGTCTAAGACCTTAGCTATTAGGCCAGAGTAAGAGTTAATACCGTAACCAGTAGGCCAGAGTAAGAGTTAAGACCTTTACCTGTAGGCAAGAGTAAGAGTTAAGACCTTAACCATTAGGCCAGAGTACGAGTCTAAGACCTTAGCTATTAGGCCAGAGTATGAGTCTAAGACCTTAGCTATTAGGCCAGAGTAAGAGTTAAGACCTTAACCATTAGGCCAGAGTACGAGTCAAAGACCTTAGCTATTAGGCCAGAGTAAGAGTTAAGACCTTAGCTATTAGGCCAGTGTAAGAGTTAAGACCTTAACCATTAGGCCAGAGTACGAGTCTAAGACCTTAGCTATTAGGCCAGAATAAGAATTAAGACCTTAGCTATTAGGCCAGAGTCAGAGTTAAGACCTTAACCTTTAGGCCAGAGTATGATTCTAAGACCTTAGCTATTAGGCCAGAGTAAGAGTTTAGACCTTAACCATTAGGCCAGAGTACGAGTCTAAGACCTTAGCTATTAGGCCAGAGTAAGAGTTAAGACCTTAACCAGTAGGGCAGAGTAAGTGTTAAAACCTTAATCATTAGGCCAGAGCACAAGTCTAAGACCTTAGCTATTAGGCCAGAGTAAGAGTTAAGACCTTAACCATTAGGCCAGAGTACGAGTCTAAGACCTTAGCTATTAGGCCAGAGTACGAGTCTAAGACCACTAAGTCTAAGACTATTAGTTCAGAGTAAGTGTTAAGACCTTAACCAGTAGGCCAGAGTAAGAGTTAAGATCTTAAACATTAGGCCAGAGTACGAGTCTAAGACCTTAGCTATGAGGCCAGAGTAAGAGTTAAGACCTTAACCATTAGGCCAGAGTACGAGTCTAAGACCTTAGCTATTAGGCCAGACTGAAAGTTAAGACCTTAGCTATTAGGCCAGAGTAAGAGTTAAGACCTTAACCATTAGGCCAGAGTACGAGTCTAAGACTTTAGCTATTAGGCCAGAGTATGAGTCTAAGACCTTAGCTATTAGGCCAGAGTAAGAGTTAAGACCTTAACCATTAGGCCAGAGTATGAGTCTAAGACCTTAGCTATTAGGCCAGAGTAAGAATTAAGACCTTAGCTATTAGGCCAGAGTAAGAGTTAAGACCTTAACCTTTAGGCCAGAGTACGATTCTAAGACCTTAGCTATTAGGCCAGAGTAAGAGTTAAGACCTTAACCATTAGGCCAGAGTACGAGTCTAAGACCTTAGCTATTAGGCCAGAGTAAGAGTTAAGACCTTAACCAGTAGGGCAGAGTAAGAGTTAAAACCTTAATCATTAGGCCAGAGCACGAGTCTAAGACCTTAGCTATTAGGCCAGAGAAAGAGTTAAGACCTTAACCATTAGGCCAGAGTACGAGTCTAAGACCTTAGCTATTAGGCCAGAGTAAAAGTTAAGACCTTAGCTATTAGGCCAGAGTAAGAGTTAAGACCTTAACCATTAGGC
Source organism: Triturus cristatus (assembly GCF_964204655.1). Taxonomy (NCBI): domain Eukaryota; kingdom Metazoa; phylum Chordata; class Amphibia; order Caudata; family Salamandridae; genus Triturus; species Triturus cristatus. Next base: position 71,551 of record NW_028187867.1, on the reverse strand, counting down.
CATAGTACGAGTCTAAGACCTTAGCTATTAGGCCAGAGTAAGAGTTAAGACTTTAACCAGTAGTCCAGAGTAAGAGTTAAGACCTTAACCTGTAGGCCATAGTACTAGACTAAGACCTTAGCTATTAGGCCAGAGTAAGAGTTAAGACCTTAACCAGTAGGCCAGAGTAAGAGTAAAGACCTTAACCAGTAGGCCAGAGTAAGAGTTAAGACCTTAACCATTAAGCCAGAGTACGAGTCTAAGACCTTAGCTATTAGGCCAGAGTAAGAGTTAAGACCTTAACCAGTAGGCCAGAGTAAGAGTTAAGACCTTAACCAGTAGGCCAGAGTAAAAGTTAAGACCTTAACCATTAGGCCAGAGTACGAGTCTAAGACCTTAGCTATTAGGCCAGAGTAAGAGTTAAGACCTTAGCTATTAGGCCAGAGTAAGAGTCAAAGACCGTAGCTATTAGCCCAGAGTAAGAGTTAAGACCTTAGCTATTAGGCCAGAACAAGAGTTAAGACCTTAACCATTAGGCCATAGTACGAGTCTAAGACCTTAGCTATTAGGCCAGAGTAAGAGTTAAGACCTTAACCATTAGGCCAGAGTACGAGTCTAAGACCTTAGCTATTAGGCCAGAGTAAAAGTTAAGACCTTAGCTATTAGGCCAGAATAAGAGTTAAGACCTTAACCATTAGGCCATAGTACGAGTCTAAGACCTTAGCTATTAGGCCAGAGTAAGAGTTAAGACCTTAACCATTAGGCCATAGTACAAGTCTAAGACCTTACCTATTAGTTCAGAGTAAGTGTTAAGACCTTAACCAGTAGGCCAGAGTAAGAGTTAAGATCTTAAACATTAGGCCAGAGTACGAGTCTAAGACCTTAGCTATTAGGCCAGAGTAAGAGTTAAGACCTTAACCATTAGGCCAGAGTACGAGTCAAAGACCTTAGCTATTAGGCCAGACTGAAAGTTAAGACCTTAGCTATTAGGCCAGAGTAAGAGTTAAGACCTTAACCATTAGGCCATAGTACGAGTCTAAGACCTTAGCTATTAGGCCAGAGTAAGAGGTAAGACTTAAACCAGTAGGCCAGAGTAAGAGTTAAGACCTTAACCTGTAGGCCATAGTACTAGTCTAAGACCTTAGATATTAGGCCAGAGTAAGAGTTAAGACCTTAACTAGCAGGCCAGAGTAAGAGTTAAGACCTTAACCAGTAGGACAGAGTAAGAGTTAAGACCTTAACCATTAGGCCAGAGTACGAGCCTAAGACTTTAGCTATTAGGCCAGAGTAAGAGTTAAGACCTTAACCAGTAGGCCAGAGTAAGAGTTAAGACCTTAACCAATAGTTCAGAGTAAGAGTTAAGACCTTAATCTGTAGGCCATAGTACTAGTCAAAGACCTTAGCTATTAGGCCAGAGTGAGGGTTAAGACCTTAACCAGCAGGCCAGAGTAAGAGTAAAGACCTTAACCAGTAGGCCAGAGTAAGAGTTAAGACCTTAACCATTAAGCCAGAGTACGAGTCTAAGACATTAGCTATTAGTCCAGAGTAAGAGTTAAGACCTTAACCAGTAGGCCAGAGTAAGAGTTAAGACCTTAACCAGTAGGCCAGAGTAAGAGTTAAGACCTTAACCATTAGGCCAGAGTATGAGTCTAAGACCTTAGCTATTAGGTCAGAGTAAGAGTTAAGACCTTAACCAGTAGGACAGAGTAAGAGTTAAGACCATAACCATTAGGCCATAGTACAAGTCTAAGACTTTAGCTATTAGGCCAGAGTAAGAGTTAAGACCTTAGCTATTAGGCCAGAGTAAGAGTTAAGACCTTAAACAGTAGGCCAGAGTACGAGTCTAAGACCTTAGCTATTATGCCAGAGTACGAGTCTAAGACCTTAGCTATTAGGCCAGAGTAAGAGTTAAGACCTTAACCATTAGGCCAGAGTATGAGTCTAAGACCTTAGCTATTAGGCCAGAGTAAGAGTTAAGACCTTAGCTATTAGGCCAGAGTAAGAGTTAAGACCTTAACCTTTAGGCCTGAGTACGAGTCTAAGGCCTTAGCTATTAGGCCAGAGTAAGAGTTAAGACCTTAGCTATTAGGCCACAGTAAGTGTTAAGACCTTAACCATTAAGCCAGAGTACGAGTCTAAGACCTTAGCTATTAGTTCAGAGTAAGTGTTAAGACCTTAACCAGTAGGCCAGAGTAAGAGTTAAGATCTTAACCATTAGGCCAGAGTACGAGTCTAAGACCTTAGCTATTAGGCCAGAATAAGAGTTAAGACCTTAACCATTAGGCCAGAGTAAGAGTCTAGGACCTTAGCTATTAGGCCAAAGTAAAAGTTAAGACCTTAGCTATTAGGCCAGAGTAAGAGTTAAGACTTTAACCATTAGGCCATAGTACGAGTCTAAGACCTTAGCTATTAAGCCAGAGTAAGAGTTAAGACCTTAGCTATTAGGCCAGAGTAAGAGTTAAGACCTTAACCAGTAGGCTGGAGTATGAGTCTAAGACCTTAGCTATTAGGCCAGAGTAAGAGTGAAGACCTTAACCAGTAGGCCAGAGTAAGAGTTAAGACCTTTACCTGTAGGCCAGAGTAAGAGTTAAGACCTTAACCATTAGGCCAGAGTACGAGTCTAAGACCTTAGCTATTAGGCCAGAGTATGAGTCTAAGACCTTAGCTATTAGGCCAGAGTAAGAGTTAAGACCTTAACCATTAGGCCAGAGTACGAGTCAAAGACCTTAGCTATTAGGCCAGAGTAAGAGTTAAGACCTTAGCTATTAGGCCAGAGTAAGAGTTAAGACCTTAACCATTAGGCCAGAGTATGAGTCTAAGACCTTAGCTATTAGGCCAGAGTAAGAATTAAGACCTTAGCTATTAGGCCAGAGTAAGAGTTAAGACCTTAACCTTTAGGCCAGAGTACGATTCTAAGACCTTAGCTATTAGGCCAGAGTAAGAGTTAAGACCTTAACCATTAGGCCAGAGTACGAGTCTAAGACCTTAGCTATTAGGCCAGAGTAAGAGTTAAGACCTTAACCAGTAGGGCAGAGTAAGAGTTAAAACCTTAATCATTAGGCCAGAGCATGAGTCTAAGACCTTAGCTATTAGGCCAGAGAAAGAGTTAAGACCTTAACCATTAGGCCAGAGTACGAGTCTAAGACCTTAGCTATTAGGCCAGAGTAAAAGTTAAGACCTTAGCTATTAGGCCAGAGTAAGAGTTAAGACCTTAACCATTAGGCCATAGTACGAGTCTAAGACCTTAGCTATTAGGCCAGAGTAAGAGTTAAGACTTTAACCAGTAGTCCAGAGTAAGAGTTAAGACCTTACCCTGTAGGCCATAGTACTAGACTAAGTCCTTAGCTATTAGGCCAGAGTAAGAGTTAAGACCTTAACCAGTAGGCCAGAGTAAGAGTAAAGACCTTAACCAGTAGGCCAGAGTAAGAGTTAAGACCTTAACCATTAAGCCAGAGTACGAGTCTAAGACCTTAGCTATTAGGCCAGAGTAAGAGTTAAGACCTTAACCAGTAGGCCAGAGTAAGAGTTAAGACCTTAACCAGTAGGCCAGAGTAAAAGTTAAGACCTTAACCATTAGGCCAGAGTAAGAGTCAAAGACCTTAGCTATTAGCCCAGAGTAAGAGTTAAGACCTTAACCATTAGGCCAGACTAAGAGTTAAGACCTTAACCAGTAGGCCATAGTACGAGTCTAAGACCTTAGCTATTAGGCCAGAGTAAGAGTTAAGACCTTAACCATTAGGCCAGAGTACGAGTCTAAGACCTTAGCTATTAGGCCAGAGTAAAAGTTAAGACCTTAGCTATTAGGCCAGAATAAGAGTTAAGACCTTAACCATTAGGCCATAGTACGAGTCTAAGACCTTAGCTATTAGGCCAGAGTAAGAGTTAAGACCTTAACCATTAGGCCATAGTACAAGTCTAAGACCTTACCTATTAGTTCAGAGTAAGTGTTAAGACCTTAACCAGTAGGCCAGAGTAAGAGTTAAGATCTTAACCATTAGGCCAGAGTACGAGTCTAAGACCTTAGCTATTAGGCCAGACTGAAAGTTAAGACCTTAGCTATTAGGCCAGAGTAAGAGTTAAGACCTTAACCATTAGGCCATAGTACGAGTCTAAGACCTTAGCTATTAGGCCAGAGTAAGAGGTAAGACTTAAACCAGTAGGCCAGAGTAAGAGTTAAGACCTTAACCAGTAGGCCAAAGTACGAGTCTAAGACCTTAGCTATTAGGCCAGAGTAAGAGTTAAGACCTTAACCATTAGGCCAGAGTACGAGTCTAAGACCTTAGCTATTAGGCCAGACTGAAAGTTAAGACCTTAGCTATTAGGCCAGAGTAAGAGTTAAGACCTTAACCATTAGGCCATAGTACAAGTCTAAGACCTTAGCTATTAGGCCAGAGTAAGAGGTAAGACTTAAACCAGTAGGCCAGAGTAAGAGTTAAGACCTTAACCTGTAGGCCATAGTACTAGTCTAAGACCTTAGATATTAGGCCAGAGTAAGAGTTAAGACCTTAACTAGCAGGCCAGAGTAAGAGTTAAGACCTTAACCAGTAGGCCAGAGTAAAAGTTAAGACCTTAACCATTAGGCCGGAGTATGAGTCTAAGACCTTAGCTATTAGGCCAGAGTAAGAGTTAAGACCTTAGCTATTAGGCCAGAGTAAGAGTCTAAGACCTTAGCTATTAGGCCAGAGTAAGAGTTAAGACCTTAACCATTAGGCCAGGGTACGAGTCTAAGACCTTAGCTATTAGGCCAGAGTAAACGTTAAGACCTTAGCTATTAGGCCAGATTAAGAGTTAAGACCTTAACCATTAGGCCATAGTACGAGTCTAAGACCTTAGCTATTAGGCCAGAGTAAGAGTTAAGACTTTAACCAATAGTTCAGAGTAAGAGTTAAGACCTTAATCTGAAGGCCATAGTACTAGTCTAAGACCTTAGCTATTAGGCCAGAGTAAGGGTTAAGACCTTAACCAGCAGGCCAGAGTAAGAGTGTAGGAGAGTGGAATCTGACTAATGGTTGCCCCCAACTTTTTGCCTGGTATTTAAGTGGTTTTTGACTAGTCTGGCTGGGATCCTGCTATCCAGGACCCCAGCCTATCTGCTTTCTCCCTAAAACTGTTGTGAGTACTCTAGGTACAAACATAATTGGATGCTGGACATGCCCTACCAGTCCCTTGGAGATGGTACCCTAGGTACCCAGGGCACGGGGCCCCCAGTAGGCCTACCAGGGCTGCAGCACTTATTGTGCCACCCTGGGACAGCCACCCAAACTGACACCACCAGGCCACTACTGTAGCCTGGGTAAGGTGGTGCTAGCACCCCTTACAGGGATGTAGGTACCCTATGTCCCATACCATTACAACACATATACTCTCATAGGTCACCCCTATGGCAGGCCCTGGTAATCCTACAGGGCTGGGTGCTGAGGTATGTGTGAGGGGGGACCCCTACGTGAGTAGGGCCTCCCTGCAACCTTCGTAAAAATGTTACTGGGTTGTTTGTAGTGTAGCCATACCATATACTCTTAACCGCATTATAAGTTATTGCGTCATCGCTGTAACTTTGGAGTGGCTACACAGAACCATATCGTGTTTGGTGTCAAACATGAAGGAATCATACCCCCAGTCCAGCCATGGGCATGGGGGCACGATTCCCCCTTGCTAGGAGGGTGATATGGGAAAAGCGGTAGAATTTGGAAACCAATTTAAAAGTGCACATGTACCACAAAATGGCTACTGTTCGCCACCTACACGACTCTGGCTGGCTGTTGCTGGGGAAAACCCCAGCCTCGCCATCTGGACAATAGGGCTCCTGTGGCAGGGAGGTGCCAGCACCTCCCCAGACAGGATATGTGGATTGGAACAGGGTGGGTGCACCAAATGTCCTTTCAGAGTTGCACGTAGGCAGCTGCAGAGCCCCAATTCTGCATACACCGCCTGGAACCGGTTCAGGGGCATCCTGCCCCTCGCCCAGGCGGGAAACACACAAAGGGGAGTGGGTGTAGCCACCCTTTCCCGCCTCTACTCTGATTGGTAGGCTCTATTTTGGACCATCCCCTAATCTTGGGGATATATGGGAATAACTTTGCCCTAGAGCCTTAGATTCGGACAGGACTTCACAGAACTGACCTTCGACGAGCTGCTGCCCAGCTGACTGAAGAAATCTCCCTTGGGATAAAGGAGTTATCCCCCTGCTTGGCAGGCACCTAAAAGACTACAAGATACCCGGTTGGAACTTCGTTGCTCTCACGACCTTCGACGCCTTCCAGCAACCTTGAGGTGGGTCTCCAGTGCATCCCAGCGTCCTGTGAGCGTGCCCAGCAAGTCTGAGCACCCTGGACCACGTGGGTGTCGAGATCCCCGCATACCCCGAGACACCGGCCACCTCTTGTCCAGCACACGACCCCGACCAGTGGGGAAGTTGTGCTTTGGCCCATTCTTGAGCCAACCTTCAAGCAGCATTTGTGCCGACCCTCAGCTCCCTGGCCCGCTCCGGTGGCCCGTGGGAGCCCTTTTACGCACTCCATTTTGCTGCCGTCCGCGGTCCCTTGTCTCTCGACTTGTGGGCCCTGACGGAGGACAATCTTCTTTTCTAAGAGTTCCCCTGGTTGCTCCAGGCCTGTTCTACGCTCCCTGCAAAGGAGAGCACCCTCAGACCACGTGGGTCTGCACCAGCAGCTGCTTTGTTCATCTCGCGTGGGTTGCGGTTGCCAATGCTTAGTGGATCCAATCGGGACACTAACACCGCAGCGACCCTCAGCCGACGTGGGACAGTCGCCCTCCAGAAGCTGGCCTTCCTTGAAGCCTCCCGGAGCCCGTGACTGCAGAGCCCAGCTGTACCTTCCACACCTGAAGCACCCGACATCCACGAGCTCCTTCCTGTGAGCTCCCTGGTCACTGTGCTGTGACCCAGACTCTGTCCCCTCTGCTTTCAGGTTCATCTTTGTCTTTTCTTCAACTTCAATCTTCACGACTTCAGCGACACTTCCAGCTAGCAGCAGTTTGGACTCCTTTTCCATAGAAAATCAGCCCGCGACCCGACACCAGAATCGACCTATGCACCCGGCTTCCCTGGGGCAGGTAACAGTGGTACTTCGGTACTTCCGTGGTGGTGGGCTCTCCGAAGCCTTAAGTCTCAAGCCTTAACTTTGTACTGTTGTTAGAAGTGTCCTTAAACCTTAATTATTCAACCGCGACATTCTCCATAGGCTAACATTGCGATCCCGACAGCAACTTCTCGCACTGCACACGCCTCCCGTGGGTCCCCTTCCTCTTAACTGTGGGTGGATTCTTAAGGGGCCAGCGATCCTGAATGCCCTAGGCATTGCCTGTAGAATTGTCGTGGTTCTTATACCACTATTTTAGTATATGGTTTGGTCCCCCCCTGGGGCCCATTGCTTTCTGTGCTATTTATTGTGTTTAGAAATGCTTGTTTGAATTGTAACTTTGCCACTAGCCACATAAAGTGACTGTGGGATTCTGTCTAGAATAAATACATATATTTTATATATATACCTGTGTGGGCTACTCTTTCATTTGGTTATTCAAGAGGTTATTATGGTAAAACAATAAGCTTAACACTCCTTCAAGACTTAGCCTGAAGGCTGCTCTCCACAGCTACCACTAGGATAGCTTTCTTTAAAGGTTGTCTTAAACCTACCATCAATAGGAGTCGAATTGGACTGGTGCAAGGTGTCCCTATAACTAGGAACAGCATATGCCAGGCCAACTTCTCACATTGGTGTGCAGCGGTTGGATTCAAGCTGGCCATTGTTTTACCAGATAACAAATTGAATTTCTAAAGTGAAAGCCACAAGGTACCAAAGGTACATATAAATTCAAGCTAGAATACAATAAGTTCTACTGAACTTGGAGTTGTGTGTAGAGGGTTTAGCACACCTTGACTACAACTCAAGAGAGGGTTCAGTAGGCCACACTTAGTGTAGGTAGATACATCACTACACTAAACATGTCTTCAAGTGGCACTAAGGCTATGGAAGGACCCCAGAGGGTCCCAGTAGATAAGTATGATAATTTCACCTTTGCTGAGCTCAGGGAAATGTGCACCCTTAGGAGACTGAAGACAGAAAGAGGTGCCAACACAAAACGTCTCAAAGAGATCCTGCTCATAGCAGACTTTATGGAGTCCATAGGATCCAGAGGGACGGACAGAGTGGGTGGGCACCCCTCAGAAGAGGACACTCCCATAGTGGAATCTGATGGGGAACAGGAAGAGGATGACAATCCTGACCTGGAAGAAACAGACCACTCACAGCATGGAGGTGATGGCCCAAGAGGCACTCCCTCCACCCTTAAAAGGAGAGTGGTGGATCCAAGAAGGAACAGATCCCCCTCAGTGGGATCCAACCATTCTAGGAGATCCAAAGGGTCCTCTGCCTCTTCTCAGAGAAGAGAAACCTCTCATGAGAGGAAATGCAGACTGATCAAATTTGAGCAGGCTAAGCTTGAGCTTAAAAGAGAACAGTTAGCATTGGACAGGGAAACCCTGGAGCTTCAGAAAGCTTCAAAGAAATGGGGTCTAGAGATCCCTGGTGGCAGTGATGAAACCCCTAGAGTTAGAGAGAGAGTCCCTGACAATAGGAACCTCCACAAGATTGTGCCCCCCTATCAGAATGGGGATGATATCCACAAATGGATATCTGCTCTTGAAAGGGCCTGTAGAGTACAGAGGGTCCCTGTAGAGCAGTGGGCAGCAATCCTGTGGCTCTCCTTTTCAGATAAAGGGAGAGACACGCTCCTCTCTGTAAGAGAAGAGGATGCTGATGATTATTATATCTTGAAAGCTGCTTTAATAGATGGGTTTGGCTTAACCACTGATCAATACAGACTTAAGTTCAGAGACACCCAGAAAGCACAGAATCAAGATTGGGTAGACTTTGTGGATTGTGCAACCAAGGCACTGGAAGGTTGGTTAAATGGCAGTAAAGTTAATGATTATCAAGGATTGTATAATCTCATTATGAGGGAGCAGATTCTTAATAATTGTCAGAACCAACTTTTACACCAGCACCTGGTGGACTCTGATCTGACCTCTCCCCAAGAATTGGGAAAGAAGGCAGACAAATGGGTCAGAACCAGGATCAGGCCTAAGAACCAAGTTGGTGACCAGAAGAAGGATTCCACTAAGCCCAAAGAGAAAGGTGGGGATGATAAACAAGAAAAGTCCTCTGAAGGGCCCCAACAAACCAGTGCTGGGGGTGGGTCCCAAAATACTTCCTCTAATACCAAGAAACCATATTGCCATGTGTGTAAGAAACCTGGCCACTGGAAAACTGACTCCAGCTGTCCTAAGAATGGCAATAAAGAAAGTGTTCCTCCAAAACCAGCTCCAACACCTCCTGTTACTACTAGTAGTAATCCCCCAGGTGGTGGGAGTGCACCCAAAAATTTAGTTGGGTTCTCTTTGGGGACACCAGTGGACTCTGGCCTAGCCAGGTCCCCTGCATTAGCAACTATGGTCTGTGATGGTGGCATGGGGTTTGCCAACTTTACCATGAGCCCCAGTATTCTGGGCAGGTACAGACAAGAACCAATGATCAATGGTCAGAAGGCTGTGGCCTATAAGGACACAGGGGCCAGTGTCACCATGGTGACCAAGAGGCTAGTGCCCCTAGATCAGCTTTTACCTGGGTTTAGTTATCAGGTGACCAACATTGATGGAATCAGGACAGATCATCCCATGGCAGTGATAAATCTCAGCTGGGGAGGAGTCACTGGCCCCAAGAGAGTGGCAGTGTCCCCAAACTTGCCTGTAGATTGTCTACTGGGGAATGATCTAGAAATCTCAGCCTGGGCTGAGGTTGACCACAAGGCCCATTTGAAAATGGTAGGAATTCCTGAGAGAGTGGATGAGACCCTGAGGGCCTCACCTCCACCCCAGGAGGAAATAGAAAGAGTGAAGCCTGAAACTATGGATCACTCTACACAAACAGAGAGCATAGGGGAGGAAGAGCAGTCTTCCCCCCACCAGACTACAGGTACAGGTCCAGTTTCTCAGGGAACTGCCCCTGCCCCTTGTGAAGTAACTGCCCCAGAAGTGGACAGGCTTGGCCTGCCCACCTCTCTGATGGCAGGGGATCCTTCCAAGGTGGTACCCAGTCTGGAGCAGGTATCCTGCCCCTCTCTACCCTGCCTCAGTCAGCCCAGGGCTGCAGAGGTCAGGGAGGTCAGTGGACCCTTATTGGGCCCCTGCCCAGAGGAACCCCCTCATCAACAGATTAGGGACACCCAGCAGAGTAGTTTCAGCCAGGTGAATATTCCTCTACAAACTGAGGGATCCCCCTTACCCCTAGGTATAGGCACCCCTCAAATGGATGTTGTTGAGCACAGGGAAACCTGGGGCCTAGCTGCCCCAAACCTTCCAGTGCCCTCCACTATTCCAGCCAAAGGGATCCAACCCCCAGCTGTAGGCAGCCAGAGGTTGACCCTTAGGGCCAGATATGACACAGTCATGGGCAGAAAGGCTTCCATAGTGGCCAGTGATCTGAGGAGGTTGAGACCAACCCAAGTAGGGTCTCACTTCCAGACTCAGATACCCCACCAGCCCACCTCTGACCCAAAAACCAATACAGGTAATTTCCCTAGACTTTGGAGAAACTCTAGAACCCCTTGGGGTAGGATTTCCCAAGTGGACCATGACACAGGGAGCAACCATGTTAGTACAGGTTCTTCCTTATATGGCCACTCAGGAAATAAAGGCTTATCTGGACAAGGTTAGTGTAGGAGAGTGGAATCTGACTAATGGTTGCCCCCAACTTTTTGCCTGGTATTTAAGTGGTTTTTGACTAGTCTGGCTGGGATCCTGCTATCCAGGACCCCAGCCTATCTGCTTTCTCCCTAAAAACTGTTGTGAGTACCCTAGGTACCAACCAATTGGATGCTGGGCATGCCCTTCCAGTCCCTTGTAGATGGTACCCTAGGTACCCAGGGCATGGGTCCCCCAGTAGGCCTACCAGGGCTGCAGCACTTATTGTGCCACCCTGGGACAGCCACCCAAACTGACACCACCAGGCCACTACTGTAGCCTGGGTAAGGTGGTGCTAGCACCCCTTACAGGGATGTAGGTACCCTATGTCCCATACCATTACAACACATATACTCTCATCGGTCACCCCTATGGCAGGCCCTGGTAATCCTACAGGGCTGGGTGCTGAGGTATGTGTGAGGGGGGACCCCTACGTGAGTAGGACCTCTCTGCAACCTTCGTAAAATCGTTACTGGGTTGTTTGTAGTGTAGCCATACCATATACTCTTAACCGCATTATAAGTTATTGCGTCATCGCTGTAACTTTGGAATGGCTACACCGAACCATATCGTGTTTGGTGTCAAACATGAAGGAATCATACCCCCAGTCCAGCCATGGGCATGGGGGCACGATTCCCCCTTGCTAGGAGGGTGATATGGGAAAAGCGGTAGAATTTGGAAACCAATTTAAAAGTGCACATGTACCACAAAATGGCTACTGTTCGCCACCTACACGACTCTGGCTGGCTGTTGCTGGGGAAAACCCCAGCCTCGCCATCTGGACAATAGGGCTCCTGTGGCAGGGAGGTGCCAGCACCTCCCCAGACAGGATATGTGGATTGGAACAGGGTGGGTGCACCAAAAGTCCATTCAGAGTTGCACGTAGGCAGCTGCAGAGCCCCAATTCTGCATACACCGCCTGGAACCGGTTCAGGGGCATCCTGCCCCTCGCCCAGGCGGGAAACACACAAAGGGGAGTGGGTGTAGCCACCCTTTCCCGCCTCTACTCTGATTGGTAGGCTCTATTTTGGACCATCCCCTAATCTTGGGGATATATGGGAATAACTTTGCCCTAGAGCCTTAGATTCGTACAGGACTTCACAGAACTGACCTTCGACGAGCTGCTGCCCAGCTGACTGAAGAAATCTCCCTTGGGATAAAGGAGTTATCCCCCTGCTTGGCAGGCACCTAAAAGACTACAAGATACCCGGTTGGAACTTCGTTGCTCTCATGACCTTCGACGCCTTCCAGCGACCTCGAGGTGGGTCTCCAGTGCATCCCAGCGTCCTGTGAGTGTGCCCAGCAAGTCTGAGCACCCTGGACCACGTGGGTGTCGAGATCCCCGCATACCCCGAGACACCGGCCACCTCTTGTCCAGCACACGACCCCGACCAGTGGGGAAGTTGTGCTTTGGCCCATTCTTGAGCCAACCTTCAAGCAGCATTTGTGCTGACCCTCAGCTCCCTGGCCCGCTCCGGTGGCCCGTGGGAGCCCTTTTACGCACTCCATTTTGCTGCCTTCCGCGGTCCCTTGTCTCTCGACTTGTGGGCCCTGACGGAGGACAATCTTCTTTTCTAAGAGTTCCCCTGGTTGCTCCAGGCCTGCTCTACGCTCCCTGCAAAGGAGAGCACCCTCAGACCCCGTGGGTCTGCACCAGCAGCTGCTTTGTTCATCTTGCGTGGGTTGCGGTTGCCAATGCTTAGTGGATCCAATCGGGACACTAACACCGCAGCGACCCTCAGCCGACGTGGGACAGTCGCCCTCCAGAAGCTGGCCTTCCTTGAAGCCTCCCGGAGCCCGTGACTGCAGAGCCCAGCTGTACCTTCCACACCTGAAGCACCCGACATCCACGAGCTCCTTCCTGTGAGCTCCCTGGTCACTGTGCTGTGACCCAGACTCTGTCCCCTCTGCTTTCAGGTTCATCTTTGTCTTTTCTTCAACTTTAATCTTCACGACTTCAGCGACACTTCCAGCTAGCAGCAGTTTGGACTCCTTTTCCATAGAAAATCAGCCCGCGACCCGACACCAGAATCGACCTATGCACCCGGCTTCCCTGGGGCAGGTAACAGTGGTACTTCGGTACTTCCGTGGTGGTGGGCTCTCCAAAGCCTTAAGTCTCAAGCCTTAACTTTGTACTGTTGTTAGAAGTGTCCTTAAACCTTAATTATTCAACCGCGACATTCTCCATAGGCTAACATTGCGATCCCGACAGCAACTTCTCGCACTGCACACGCCTCCCGTGGGTCCCCTTCCTCTTAACTGTGGGTGGATTCTTAAGGGGCCAGCGATCCTGAATGCCCTAGGCATTGCCTGTAGAATTGTCGTGGTTCTTATACCACTATTTTAGTATATGGTTTGGTCCCCCCCTGGGGCCCATTGATTTCTGTGCTATTTATTGTGTTTAGAAATGCTTGTTTGAATTGTAACTTTGCCACTAGCCACATAAAGTGACTGTGGGATTCTGTCTAGAATAAATACATATATTTTATATATATACCTGTGTGGGCTACTCTTTCATTTGGTTATTCAAGAGGTTATTATGGTAAAACAATAAGCTTAACACTCCTTCAAGACTTAGCCTGAAGGCTGCTCTCCACAGCTACCACTAGGATAGCTTTCTTTAAAGGTTGTCTTAAACCTACCATCAATAGGAGTCGAATTGGACTGGTGCAAGGTGTCCCTATAACTAGGAACAGCATATGCCAGGCCAACTTCTCACATTGGTGTGCAGCGGTTGGATTCAAGCTTGCCATTGTTTTACCAGATAACAAATTGAATTTCTAAAGTGAAAGCCACAAGGTACCAAAGGTACATATAAATTCAAGCTAGAATACAATAAGTTCTACTGAACTTGGAGTTGTGTGTAGAGGGTTTAGCACACCTTGACTACAACTCAAGAGAGGGTTCAGTAGGCCACACTTAGTGTAGGTAGATACATCACTACACTAAACATGTCTTCCAGTGGCACTAAGGCTATGGGAGGACCCCAGAGGGTCCCAGTAGACAAGTATGATAATTTCACCTTTGCTGAGCTCAGGGAAATGTGCACCCTTAGGAGACTGAAGACAGAAAGAGGTGCCAACACAAAACGTCTCAAAGAGATCCTGCTCATAGCAGACTTTATGGAGTCCATAGGATCCAGAGGGACGGACAACGTGGGTGGGCACCCCTCAGAAGAGGACACTCCCAGAGTGGAATCTGAAGAGGAACAGGAAGAGGATGAAAATCCTGACCTGGAAAACACAGACCACTCACAGCATGGAAGTGATGGCCCAAGAGGCACTCCTTCCACCCTTAAAAGGGGAGTGGTGGGTCCAAGAAGGAACAGATCCCCCTCAGTGGGATCCAACCATTCTAAGGGATCCAAAGGGTCCTCTGCCTCTTCTCAGAGAAGAGAAACCTCTCATGAGAGGAAATGCAGACTGATCAAATTTGAGCAGGCTAAGCTTGAGCTTAAAAGAGAACAGTTAGCATTAGACAGGGAAACCCTGGAGCTTCAGAAAGCTTCAAGAAAGTGGGGTCTAGAGATCCCTGGTGGCAGTAATGAAACCCCTAGAGTTAGAGAGAGAGTCCCTGACAATAGGAACCTCCACAAGATTGTGCCCCCCTATCAGAATGGGGATGATATCCACAAATGGATATCTGCTCTTGAAAGGGCCTGTAGAGTACAGAGGGTCCCTGTAGAGCAGTGGGCAGCAATCCTGTGGCTCTCCTTTTCAGATAAAGGAAGAGACAAGCTCCTCTCTGTAAGAGAAGAGGATGCTGATGATTATTATATCCTGAAAGATGCTTTAATAGATGGGTTTGGCTTAACCACTGATCAGTACAGACTTAAGTTCAGAGACACCCAGAAAGCACAAAATCAGGATTGGGTAGACTTTGTGGATTGTGCAACCAAGGCACTGGAAGGTTGGTTAAATGGCAGTAAAGTTAATGATTATCAAGGATTGTATAATCTCATTATGAGAGAGCAGATTCTTAATAATTGTCAGAACCAACTTTTACACCAGCACCTGGTGGACTCTGATCTGACCTCTCCCCAAGAATTGGGAAAGAAGGCAGACAAATGGGTCAGAACCAGGATCAGGCCTAAGAACCAAGTTGGTGACCAGAAGAAGGATTCCACTAAGCCCAAAGAGAAAGGCGGGGATGATAAACGAGAAAAGTCATCTGAAGGGCCCCAACAAACCAGTGCTGGGGGTGGGTCCCAAAATCCTTCCTCTAATATCAAGAAACCCTATTGCCATGTCTGTAAGAAACCTGGCCACTGGAAAACTGACTCCGGCTGTCCTAAAAATGGCAATAAAGAAAATGTTCCTCCAAAACCTGCTCCAACACCTCCTGTTACTACTAGTAGTAATCCCCCAGGTGGTGGGAGTGCACCCAAAAACTTAGTTGGGTTCTCTTTGGGGACACCAGTGGACTCTGGCCTAGCCAGGTCCCCTGCATTAGCAACTATGGTCTGTGATGGTGGCATGGGGTTTGCCAACTTTACCATGAGCCCCAGTATTCTGGGTAGGTACAGACAAGAACCAATAATCAATGGTCAGAAGGCTGTGGCCTATAAGGACACAGGGGCCAGTGTCACCATGGTGACCAAGAGGCTAGTGCCCCTAGATCAGCTTTTACCTGGGTTTAGCTATCAGGTGACCAACATTGATGGAATCAGGACAGATCATCCCATGGCAGTGATAAATCTCAGCTGGGGAGGAGTCACTGGCCCCAAGAGAGTGGCAGTGTCCCCAAACTTGCCTGTAGATTGTTTACTGGGAAATGATCTAGAAATCTCAGCCTGGGCTGAGGTTGACCACAAGGCCCATTTGAAAATGGTAGGAATTCCTGAGAGAGTGGATGAGACCCTGAGGGCCTCACCTCCACCCCAGGAGGAAATAGAAAGAGTGAAGCCTGAAACTATGGATCACTCTACACAAACAGAGAGCATAGGGGAGGAAGAGCAGTCTTCCCCCCACCAGACTACAGGTAAAGGTCCAGTTTCTCAGGGAACTGACCCTGCCCCTTGTGAAGTAACTGCCCCAGAAGTGGACAGGCTTGGCCTGCCCACCTCTCTGATGGCAGGGGATCCTTCCAAGGTGGTACCCAGTCTGGAGCAGGTATCCTGCCCCTCTCTACCCTGCCTCAGTCAGCCCAGGGCTGCAGAGGTCAGGGAGGTCAGTGGACCCTTATTGGGCCCCTGCCCAGAGGAACCCCCTCATCAACAGATTAGGGACACCCAGCAGAGTAGTTTCAGCCAGGTGAATATTCCTCTACAAACTGAGGGATCCCCCTTACCCCTAGGTATAGGCACCCCTCAAATGGATGTTGTTGAGCACAGGGAAACCTGGGGCCTAGCTGCCCCAAACCTTCCAGTGCCCTCCACTATTCCAGCCAAAGGGATCCAACCCCCAGCTGTAGGCAGCCAGAGGTTGACCCTTAGGGCCAGATATGACCCAGTCATGGGCAGAAAGGCTTCCATAGTGGCCAGTGATCTGAGGAGGTTGAGACCAACCCAAGTAGGGTCTCACTTCCAGACTCAGACACCCCACCAGCCCACCTCTGACCCAAAAACCAATACCGGTAATTTCCCTAGACTTTGGAGAAACTCTAGAACCCCTTGGGGTAGGATTTCCCAAGTGGACCATGACACAGGGAGCAACCATGTTAGTACAGGTTCTTCCTTATATGGCCACTCAGGAAATAAAGGCTTATCTGGACAAGGTTAGCCTTATCTCCTTTCGTTTGGGGGGGGGGTTATGTAGGAGAGTGGAATCTGACTAATGGTTGCCCCCAACTTTTTGCCTGGTATTTAAGTGGTTTTTGACTAGTCTGGCTGGGATCCTGCTATCCAGGACCCCAGCCTATCTGCTTTCTCCCTAAAAACTGTTGTGAGTACCCTAGGTACCAACCAATTGGATGCTGGGCATGCCCTTCCAGTCCCTTGTAGATGGTACCCTAGGTACCCAGGGCATGGGTCCCCCAGTAGGCCTACCAGGGCTGCAGCACTTATTGTGCCACCCTGGGACAGCCACCCAAACTGACACCACCAGGCCACTACTGTAGCCTGGGTAAGGTGGTGCTAGCACCCCTTACAGGGATGTAGGTACCCTATGTCCCATACCATTACAACACATATACTCTCATCGGTCACCCCTATGGCAGGCCCTGGTAATCCTACAGGGCTGGGTGCTGAGGTATGTGTGAGGGGGGACCCCTACGTGAGTAGGACCTCTCTGCAACCTTCGTAAAATCGTTACTGGGTTGTTTGTAGTGTAGCCATACCATATACTCTTAACCGCATTATAAGTTATTGCGTCATCGCTGTAACTTTGGAATGGCTACACCGAACCATATCGTGTTTGGTGTCAAACATGAAGGAATCATACCCCCAGTCCAGCCATGGGCATGGGGGCACGATTCCCCCTTGCTAGGAGGGTGATATGGGAAAAGCGGTAGAATTTGGAAACCAATTTAAAAGTGCACATGTACCACAAAATGGCTACTGTTCGCCACCTACACGACTCTGGCTGGCTGTTGCTGGGGAAAACCCCAGCCTCGCCATCTGGACAATAGGGCTCCTGTGGCAGGGAGGTGCCAGCACCTCCCCAGACAGGATATGTGGATTGGAACAGGGTGGGTGCACCAAAAGTCCATTCAGAGTTGCACGTAGGCAGCTGCAGAGCCCCAATTCTGCATACACCGCCTGGAACCGGTTCAGGGGCATCCTGCCCCTCGCCCAGGTGGGAAACACACAAAGGGGAGTGGGTGTAGCCACCCTTTCCCGCCTCTACTCTGATTGGTAGGCTCTATTTTGGACCATCCCCTAATCTTGGGGATATATGGGAATAACTTTGCCCTAGAGCCTTAGATTCGTACAGGACTTCACAGAACTGACCTTCGACGAGCTGCTGCCCAGCTGACTGAAGAAATCTCCCTTGGGATAAAGGAGTTATCCCCCTGCTTGGCAGGCACCTAAAAGACTACAAGATACCCGGTTGGAACTTCGTTGCTCTCACGACCTTCGACGCCTTCCAGCGACCTCGAGGTGGGTCTCCAGTGCATCCTAGCGTCCTGTGAGTGTGCCCAGCAAGTCTGAGCACCCTGGACCACGTGGGTGTCGAGATCCCCGCATACCCCGAGACACCGGCCACCTCTTGTCCAGCACACGACCCCGACCAGTGGGGAAGTTGTGCTTTGGCCCATTCTTGAGCCAACCTTCAAGCAGCATTTGTGCCGACCCTCAGCTCCCTGGCCCGCTCCGGTGGCCCGTGGGAGCCCTTTTACGCACTCCATTTTGCTGCCTTCCGCGGTCCCTTGTCTCTCGACTTGTGGGCCCTGACGGAGGACAATCTTCTTTTCTAAGAGTTCCCCTGGTTGCTCCAGGCCTGCTCTACGCTCCCTGCAAAGGAGAGCACCCTCAGACCCCGTGGGTCTGCACCAGCAGCTGCTTTGTTCATCTTGCGTGGGTTGCGGTTGCCAATGCTTAGTGGATCCAATCGGGACACTAACACCGCAGCGACCCTCAGCCGACGTGGGACAGTCGCCCTCCAGAAGCTGGCCTTCCTTGAAGCCTCCCGGAGCCCGTGACTGCAGAGCCCAGCTGTACCTTCCACACCTGAAGCACCCGACATCCACGAGCTCCTTCCTGTGAGCTCCCTGGTCACTGTGCTGTGACCCAGACTCTGTCCCCTCTGCTTTCAGGTTCATCTTTGTCTTTTCTTCAACTTTAATCTTCACGACTTCAGCGACACTTCCAGCTAGCAGCAGTTTGGACTCCTTTTCCATAGAAAATCAGCCCGCGACCCGACACCAGAATCGACCTATGCACCCGGCTTCCCTGGGGCAGGTAACAGTGGTACTTCGGTACTTCCGTGGTGGTGGGCTCTCCAAAGCCTTAAGTCTCAAGCCTTAACTTTGTACTGTTGTTAGAAGTGTCCTTAAACCTTAATTATTCAACCGCGACATTCTCCATAGGCTAACATTGCGATCCCGACAGCAACTTCTCGCACTGCACACGCCTCCCGTGGGTCCCCTTCCTCTTAACTGTGGGTGGATTCTTAAGGGGCCAGCGATCCTGAATGCCCTAGGCATTGCCTGTAGAATTGTCGTGGTTCTTATACCACTATTTTAGTATATGGTTTGGTCCCCCCCTGGGGCCCATTGATTTCTGTGCTATTTATTGTGTTTAGAAATGCTTGTTTGAATTGTAACTTTGCCACTAGCCACATAAAGTGACTGTGGGATTCTGTCTAGAATAAATACATATATTTTATATATATACCTGTGTGGGCTACTCTTTCATTTGGTTATTCAAGAGGTTATTATGGTAAAACAATAAGCTTAACACTCCTTCAAGACTTAGCCTGAAGGCTGCTCTCCACAGCTACCACTAGGATAGCTTTCTTTAAAGGTTGTCTTAAACCTACCATCAATAGGAGTCGAATTGGACTGGTGCAAGGTGTCCCTATAACTAGGAACAGCATATGCCAGGCCAACTTCTCACAGTTAGCCTTATCTCCTTTCGTTTGGGGGGGGGTTATGTAGGAGAGTGGAATCTGACTAATGGTTGCCCCCAACTTTTTGCCTGGTATTTAAGTGGTTTTTGACTAGTCTGGCTGGGATCCTGCTATCCAGGACCCCAGCCTATCTGCTTTCTCCCTAAAACTGTTGTGAGTACTCTAGGTACAAACATAATTGGATGCTGGACATGCCCTACCAGTCCCTTGGAGATGGTACCCTAGGTACCCAGGGCACGGGGCCCCCAGTAGGCCTACCAGGGCTGCAGCACTTATTGTGCCACCCTGGGACAGCCACCCAAACTGACACCACCAGGCCACTACTGTAGCCTGGGTAAGGTGGTGCTAGCACCCCTTACAGGGATGTAGGTACCCTATGTCCCATACCATTACAACACATATACTCTCATAGGTCACCCCTATGGCAGGCCCTGGTAATCCTACAGGGCTGGGTGCTGAGGTATGTGTGAGGGGGGACCCCTACGTGAGTAGGGCCTCCCTGCAACCTTCGTAAAAATGTTACTGGGTTGTTTGTAGTGTAGCCATACCATATACTCTTAACCGCATTATAAGTTATTGCGTCATCGCTGTAACTTTGGAGTGGCTACACAGAACCATATCGTGTTTGGTGTCAAACATGAAGGAATCATACCCCCAGTCCAGCCATGGGCATGGGGGCACGATTCCCCCTTGCTAGGAGGGTGATATGGGAAAAGCGGTAGAATTTGGAAACCAATTTAAAAGTGCACATGTACCACAAAATGGCTACTGTTCGCCACCTACACGACTCTGGCTGGCTGTTGCTGGGGAAAACCCCAGCCTCGCCATCTGGACAATAGGGCTCCTGTGGCAGGGAGGTGCCAGCACCTCCCCAGACAGGATATGTGGATTGGAACAGGGTGGGTGCACCAAATGTCCTTTCAGAGTTGCACGTAGGCAGCTGCAGAGCCCCAATTCTGCATACACCGCCTGGAACCGGTTCAGGGGCATCCTGCCCCTCGCCCAGGCGGGAAACACACAAAGGGGAGTGGGTGTAGCCACCCTTTCCCGCCTCTACTCTGATTGGTAGGCTCTATTTTGGACCATCCCCTAATCTTGGGGATATATGGGAATAACTTTGCCCTAGAGCCTTAGATTCGGACAGGACTTCACAGAACTGACCTTCGACGAGCTGCTGCCCAGCTGACTGAAGAAATCTCCCTTGGGATAAAGGAGTTATCCCCCTGCTTGGCAGGCACCTAAAAGACTACAAGATACCCGGTTGGAACTTCGTTGCTCTCACGACCTTCGACGCCTTCCAGCAACCTCGAGGTGGGTCTCCAGTGCATCCCAGCGTCCTGTGAGCGTGCCCAGCAAGTCTGAGCACCCTGGACCACGTGGGTGTCGAGATCCCCGCATACCCCGAGACACCGGCCACCTCTTGTCCAGCACACGACCCCGACCAGTGGGGAAGTTGTGCTTTGGCCCATTCTTGAGCCAACCTTCAAGCAGCATTTGTGCTGACCCTCAGCTCCCTGGCCCGCTCCGGTGGCCCGTGGGAGCCCTTTTACGCACTCCATTTTGCTGCCGTCCGCGGTCCCTTGTCTCTCGACTTGTGGGCCCTGACGGAGGACAATCTTCTTTTCTAAGAGTTCCCCTGGTTGCTCCAGGCCTGCTCTACGCTCCCTGCAAAGGAGAGCACCCTCAGACTACGTGGGTCTGCACCAGCAGCTGCTTTGTTCATCTCGCGTGGGTTGCGGTTGCCAATGCTTAGTGGATCCAATCGGGACACTAACACCGCAGCGACCCTCAGCCGACGTGGGACAGTCGCCCTCCAGAAGCTGGCCTTCCTTGAAGCCTCCCGGAGCCCGTGACTGCAGAGCCCAGCTGTACCTTCCACACCTGAAGCACCCGACATCCACGAGCTCCTTCCTGTGAGCTCCCTGGTCACTGTGCTGTGACCCAGACTCTGTCCCCTCTGCTTTCAGGTTCATCTTTGTCTTTTCTTCAACTTCAATCTTCACGACTTCAGCGACACTTCCAGCTAGCAGCAGTTTGGACTCCTTTTCCATAGAAAATCAGCCCGCGACCCGACACCAGAATCGACCTATGCACCCGGCTTCCCTGGGGCAGGTAACAGTGGTACTTCGGTACTTCCGTGGTGGTGGGCTCTCCGAAGCCTTAAGTCTCAAGCCTTAACTTTGTACTGTTGTTAGAAGTGTCCTTAAACCTTAATTATTCAACCGCGACATTCTCCATAGGCTAACATTGCGATCCCGACAGCAACTTCTCGCACTGCACACGCCTCCCGTGGGTCCCCTTCCTCTTAACTGTGGGTGGATTCTTAAGGGGCCAGCGATCCTGAATGCCCTAGGCATTGCCTGTAGAATTGTCGTGGTTCTTATACCACTATTTTAGTATATGGTTTGGTCCCCCCCTGGGGCCCATTGCTTTCTGTGCTATTTATTGTGTTTAGAAATGCTTGTTTGAATTGTAACTTTGCCACTAGCCACATAAAGTGACTGTGGGATTCTG
Source organism: Triturus cristatus (assembly GCF_964204655.1). Classification (NCBI taxonomy): domain Eukaryota; kingdom Metazoa; phylum Chordata; class Amphibia; order Caudata; family Salamandridae; genus Triturus; species Triturus cristatus. The sequence continues at coordinate 49,792 of NW_028187867.1, read as the reverse complement.
TCTAGAATAAATACATATATTTTATATATATACCTGTGTTGGCTACTCTTTCATTTGGTTATTCAAGAGGTTATTATGGTAAAACAATAAGCTTAACACTCCTTCAAGACTTAGCCTGAAGGCTGCTCTCCACAGCTACCACTAGGATAGCTTTCTTTAAAGGTTGTCTTAAACCTACCATCAATAGGAGTCGAATTGGACTGGTGCAAGGTGTCCCTATAACTAGGAACAGCATATGCCAGGCCAACTTCTCACAAAGAGTAAAGACCTTAACCAGTAGGCCAGAGTAAGAGTTAAGACCTTAACCATTAAGCCAGAGTACGAGTCTAAGACATTAGCTATTAGGCCAGAGTAAGAGTTAAGACCTTAACCAGTAGGACAGAGTAAGAGTTAAGACCATAACCATTAGGCCATAGTACAAGTCTAAGACTTTAGCTATTAGGCCAGAGTAAGAGTTAAGACCTTAGCTATTAGGCCAGAGTAAGAGTTAAGACCTTAAACAGTAGGCCAGAGTACGAGTCTAAGACCTTAGCTATTATGCCAGAGTACGAGTCTAAGACCTTAGCTATTAGGCCAGAGTAAGAGTTAAGACCTTAACCATTAGGCCAGAGTATGAGTCTAAGACCTTAGCTATTAGGCCAGAGTAAGAGTTAAGACCTTAGCTATTAGGCCAGAGTAAGAGTTAAGACCTTAACCTTTAGGCCTGAGTCCGAGTCTAAGGCCTTAGCTATTAGGCCAGAGTAAGAGTTAAGACCTTAGCTATTAGGCCACAGTAAGTGTTAAGACCTTAACCATTAAGCCAGAGTACGAGTCTAAGACCTTAGCTATTAGTTCAGAGTAAGTGTTAAGACCTTAACCAGTAGGCCAGAGTACGAGTTAAGACCTTAACCAGTAGGCCAGAGTAAAAGTTAAGACCTTAACCATTAGGCCAGAGTACGAGTCTAAGACCTTAGCTATTAGGCCAGAGTAAGAGTTAAGACCTTAGCTATTAGGCCAGAGTAAGAGTCAAAGACCTTAGCTATTAGCCCAGAGTAAGAGTTAAGACCTTAGCTATTAGGCCAGAATAAGAGTTAAGACCTTAACCATTAGGCCATAGTACGAGTCTAAGACCTTAGCTATTAGGCCAGAGTAAACGTTAAGACCTTAGCTATTAGGGCAGAGTAAGAGTTAAGACCTTAACCATTAGGCCATAGTACGAGTCTAAGACCTTAGCTATTAGGCCAGAGTAAGAGTTAAGACTTTAACCAATAGTTCAGAGTAAGAGTTAAGACCTTAATCTGTAGGCCATAGTACTGGTCTAAGACCTTAGCTATTAGGCCAGAGTAAGGGTTAAGACCTTAACCAGCAGGCCAGAGTAAGAGTAAAGACCTTAACCAGTAGGCCAGAGTAAGAGTTAAGACCTTAACCATTAAGCCAGAGTACGAGTCTAAGACATTAGCTATTAGGCCAGAGTAAGAGTTAAGACCTTAACCAGTAGGACAGAGTAAGAGTTAAGACCATAACCATTAGGCCATAGTACAAGTCTAAGACTTTAGCTATTAGGCCAGAGTAAGAGTTAAGACCTTAGCTATTAGGCCAGAGTAAGAGTTAAGACCTTAAACAGTAGGCCAGAGTACGAGTCTAAGACCTTAGCTATTATGCCAGAGTACGAGTCTAATACCTTAGCTATTAGGCCAGAGTAAGAGTTAAGACCTTAACCATTAGGCCAGAGTATGAGTCTAAGACCTTAGCTATTAGGCCAGAGTAAGAGTTAAGACCTTAGCTATTAGGCCAGAGTAAGAGTTAAGACCTTAACCTTTAGGCCTGAGTACGAGTCTAAGGCCTTAGCTATTAGGCCAGAGTAAGAGTTAAGACCTTAGCTATTAGGCCACAGTAAGTGTTAAGACCTTAACCATTAAGCCAGAGTACGAGTCTAAGACCTTAGCTATTAGTTCAGAGTAAGTGTTAAGACCTTAACCAGTAGGCCAGAGTACGAGTTAAGACCTTAACCAGTAGGCCAGAGTAAAAGTTAAGACCTTAACCATTAGGCCAGAGTACGAGTCTAAGACCTTAGCTATTAGGCCAGAGTAAGAGTTAAGACCTTAGCTATTAGGCCAGAGTAAGAGTCAAAGACCTTAGCTATTAGCCCAGAGTAAGAGTTAAGACCTTAGCTATTAGGCCAGAATAAGAGTTAAGACCTTAACCATTAGGCCATAGTACGAGTCTAAGACCTTAGCTATTAGGCCAGAGTAAGAGTTAAGACCTTAACCATTAGGCCAGAGTACGAGTCTAAGACCTTAGCTATTAGGCCAGAGTAAAAGTTAAGACCTTAGCTATTAGGCCAGAATAAGAGTTAAGACCTTAACCATTAGGCCATAGTACGAGTCTAAGACCTTAGCTATTAGGCCAGAGTAAGAGTTAAGACCTTAACCATTAGGCCATAGTACAAGTCTAAGACCTTACCTATTAGTTCAGAGTAAGTGTTAAGACCTTAACCAGTAGGCCAGAGTAAGAGTTAAGATCTTAAACATTAGGCCAGAGTACGAGTCTAAGACCTTAGCTATTAGGCCAGAGTAAGAGTTAAGACCTTAACCATTAGGCCAGAGTACGAGTCTAAGACCTTAGCTATTAGGCCAGACTGAAAGTTAAGACCTTAGCTATTAGGCCAGAGTAAGAGTTAAGACCTTAACCATTAGGCCATAGTACGAGTCTAAGACCTTAGCTATTAGGCCAGAGTAAGAGGTACGACTTAAACCAGTAGGCCAGAGTAAGAGTTAAGACCTTAACCTGTAGGCCATAGTACTAGTCTAAGACCTTAGATATTAGGCCAGAGTAAGAGTTAAGACCTTAACTAGCAGGCCAGAGTAAGAGTTAAGACCTTAACCAGTAGGACAGAGTAAGAGTTAAGACCTTAACCATTAGGCCAGAGTACGAGCCTAAGACTTTAGCTATTAGGCCAGAGTAAGAGTTAAGACCTTAACCAGTAGGCCAGAGTAAGAGTTAAGACCTTAACCAATAGTTCAGAGTAAGAGTTAAGACCTTAATCTGTAGGCCATAGTACTAGTCTAAGACCTTAGCCATTAGGCCAGAGTAAGGGTTAAGACCTTAACCAGCAGGCCAGAGTAAGAGTAAAGACCTTAACCAGTAGGCCAGAGTAAGAGTTAAGACCTTAACCATTAAGCCAGAGTACGAGTCTAAGACATTAGCTATTAGTCCAGAGTAAGAGTTAAGACCTTAACCAGTAGGCCAGAGTAAGAGTTAAGACCTTAACCAGTAGGCCAGAGTAAGAGTTAAGACCTTAACCATTAGGCCAGAGTATGAGTCTAAGACCTTAGCTATTAGGTCAGAGTAAGAGTTAAGACCTTAACCAGTAGGACAGAGTAAGAGTTAAGACCATAACCATTAGGCCATAGTACAAGTCTAAGACTTTAGCTATTAGGCCAGAGTAAGAGTTAAGACCTTAGCTATTAGGCCAGAGTAAGAGTTAAGACCTTAAACAGTAGGCCAGAGTACGAGTCTAAGACCTTAGCTATTATGCCAGAGTACGAGTCTAAGACCTTAGCTATTAGGCCAGAGTAAGAGTTAAGACCTTAACCATTAGGCCAGAGTATGAGTCTAAGACCTTAGCTATTAGGCCAGAGTAAGAGTTAAGACCTTAGCTATTAGGCCAGAGTAAGAGTTAAGACCTTAACCTTTAGGCCTGAGTACGAGTCTAAGGCCTTAGCTATTAGGCCAGAGTAAGAGTTAAGACCTTAGCTATTAGGCCACAGTAAGTGTTAAGACCTTAACCATTAAGCCAGAGTACGAGTCTAAGACCTTAGCTATTAGTTCAGAGTAAGTGTTAAGACCTTAACCAGTAGGCCAGAGTAAGAGTTAAGATCTTAACCATTAGGCCAGAGTACGAGTCTAAGACCTTAGCTATTAGGCCAGAATAAGAGTTAAGACCTTAACCATTAGGCCAGAGTAAGAGTCTAAGACCTTAGCTATTAGGCCAAAGTAAAAGTTAAGACCTTAGCTATTAGGCCAGAGTAAGAGTTAAGACTTTAACCATTAGGCCATAGTACGAGTCTAAGACCGTAGCTATTAGGCCAGAGTAAGAGTTAAGACCTTAGCTATTAGGCCAGAGTAAGAGTTAAGACCTTAACCAGTAGGCTGGAGTATGAGTCTAAGACCTTAGCTATTAGGCCAGAGTAAGAGTGAAGACCTTAACCAGTAGGCCAGAGTAAGAGTTAAGACCTTTACCTGTAGGCCAGAGTAAGAGTTAAGACCTTAACCATTAGGCCAGAGTACGAGTCTAAGACCTTAGCTATTAGGCCAGAGTATGAGTCTAAGACCTTAGCTATTAGGCCAGAGTAAGAGCTAAGACCTTAACCATTAGGCCAGAGTACGAGTCAAAGACCTTAGCTATTAGGCCAGAGTAAGAGTTAAGACCTTAGCTATTAGGCCAGAGTAAGAGTTAAGACCTTAACCATTAGGCCAGAGTATGAGTCTAAGACCTTAGCTATTAGGCCAGAGTAAGAATTAAGACCTTAGCTATTAGGCCAGAGTAAGAGTTAAGACCTTAACCTTTAGGCCAGAGTACGATTCTAAGACCTTAGCTATTAGGCCAGAGTAAGAGTTAAGACCTTAACCATTAGGCCAGAGTACGAGTCTAAGACCTTAGCTATTAGGCCAGAGTAAGAGTTAAGACCTTAACCAGTAGGGCAGAGTAAGAGTTAAAACCTTAATCATTAGGCCAGAGCATGAGTCTAAGACCTTAGCTATTAGGCCAGAGAAAGAGTTAAGACCTTAACCATTAGGCCAGAGTACGAGTCTAAGACCTTAGCTATTAGGCCAGAGTAAAAGTTAAGACCTTAGCTATTAGGCCAGAGTAAGAGTTAAGACCTTAACCATTAGGCCATAGTACGAGTCTAAGACCTTAGCTATTAGGCCAGAGTAAGAGTTAAGACCTTACCCTGTAGGCCATAGTACTAGACTAAGACCTTAGCTATTAGGCCAGAGTAAGAGTTAAGACCTTAACCAGTAGGCCAGAGTAAGAGTAAAGACCTTAACCAGTAGGCCAGAGTAAGAGTTAAGACCTTAACCATTAAGCCAGAGTACGAGTCTAAGACCTTAGCTATTAGGCCAGAGTAAGAGTTAAGACCTTAACCAGTAGGCCAGAGTAAGAGTTAAGACCTTAACCAGTAGGCCAGAGTAAAAGTTAAGACCTTAACCATTAGGCCAGAGTACGAGTCTAAGACCTTAGCTATTAGGCCAGAGTAAGAGTTAAGACCTTAGCTATTAGGCCAGAGTAAGAGTCAAAGACCTTAGCTATTAGCCCAGAGTAAGAGTTAAGACCTTAACCATTAGGCCAGACTAAGAGTTAAGACCTTAACCAGTAGGCCATAGTACGAGTCTAAGACCTTAGCTATTAGGCCAGAGTAAGAGTTAAGACCTTAACCATTAGGCCAGAGTACGAGTCTAAGACCTTAGCTATTAGGCCAGAGTAAAAGTTAAGACCTTAGCTATTAGGCCAGAATAAGAGTTAAGACCTTAACCATTAGGCCATAGTACGAGTCTAAGACCTTAGCTATTAGGCCAGAGTAAGAGTTAAGACCTTAACCATTAGGCCATAGTACAAGTCTAAGACCTTACCTATTAGTTCAGAGTAAGTGTTAAGACCTTAACCAGTAGGCCAGAGTAAGAGTTAAGATCTTAACCATTAGGCCAGAGTACGAGTCTAAGACCTTAGCTATTAGGCCAGACTGAAAGTTAAGACCTTAGCTATTAGGCCAGAGTAAGAGTTAAGACCTTAACCATTAGGCCATAGTACGAGTCTAAGACCTTAGCTATTAGGCCAGAGTAAGAGGTAAGACTTAAACCAGTAGGCCAGAGTAAGAGTTAAGACCTTAACCAGTAGGCCAGAGTACGAGTCTAAGACCTTAGCTATTAGGCCAGAGTAAGAGTTAAGACCTTAACCATTAGGCCAGAGTACGAGTCTAAGACCTTAGCTATTAGGCCAGACTGAAAGTTAAGACCTTAGCTATTAGGCCAGAGTAAGAGTTAAGACCTTAACCATTAGGCCATAGTACGAGTCTAAGACCTTAGCTATTAGGCCAGAGTAAGAGGTAAGACTTAAACCAGTAGGCCAGAGTAAGAGTTAAGACCTTAACCTGTAGGCCATAGTACTAGTCTAAGACCTTAGATATTAGGCCAGAGTAAGAGTTAAGACCTTAACTAGCAGGCCAGAGTAAGAGTTAAGACCTTAACCAGTAGGCCAGAGTAAAAGTTAAGACCTTAACCATTAGGCCAGAGTATGAGTCTAAGACCTTAGCTATTAGGCCAGAGTAAGAGTTAAGACCTTAGCTATTAGGCCAGAGTAAGAGTCTAAGACCTTAGCTATTAGGCCAGAGTAAGAGTTAAGACCTTAACCATTAGGCTAGGGTACGAGTCTAAGACCTTAGCTATTAGGCCAGAGTAAACGTTAAGACCTTAGCTATTAGGCCAGAGTAAGAGTTAAGACCTTAACCATTAGGCCATAGTACGAGTCTAAGACCTTAGCTATTAGGCCAGAGTAAGAGTTAAGACTTTAACCAATAGTTCAGAGTAAGAGTTAAGACCTTAATCTGTAGGCCATAGTACTAGTCTAAGACCTTAGCTATTAGGCCAGAGTAAGGGTTAAGACCTTAACCAGCAGGCCAGAGTAAGAGTAAAGACCTTAACCAGTAGGCCAGAGTAAGAGTTAAGACCTTAACCATTAAGCCAGAGTACGAGTCTAAGACATTAGCTATTAGGCCAGAGTAAGAGTTAAGACCTTAACCAGTAGGACAGAGTAAGAGTTAAGACCATAACCATTAGGCCATAGTACAAGTCTAAGACTTTAGCTATTAGGCCAGAGTAAGAGTTAAGACCTTAGCTATTAGGCCAGAGTAAGAGTTAAGACCTTAAACAGTAGGCCAGAGTACGAGTCTAAGACCTTAGCTATTATGCCAGAGTACGAGTCTAAGACCTTAGCTATTAGGCCAGAGTAAGAGTTAAGACCTTAACCATTAGGCCAGAGCATGAGTCTAAGACCTTAGCTATTAGGCCAGAGTAAGAGTTAAGACCTTAGCTATTAGGCCAGAGTAAGAGTTAAGACCTTAACCTTTAGGCCTGAGTACGAGTCTAAGGCCTTAGCTATTAGGCCAGAGTAAGAGTTAAGACCTTAGCTATTAGGCCATAGTAAGTGTTAAGACCTTAACCATTAAGCCAGAGTACGAGTCTAAGACCTTAGCTATTAGTTCAGAGTAAGTGTTAAGACCTTAACCAGTAGGCCAGAGTACGAGTTAAGACCTTAACCAGTAGGCCAGAGTAAGAGTTAAGACCTTAACCATTAGGCCAGAGTACAAGTCTAAGACCTTAGCTATTAGGCCAGAGTATGAGTCTAAGACCTTAGCTATTAGGCCAGAGTGACAGTTAAGACCTTAACCATTAGGCCAGAGTACGAGTCAAAGACCTTAGCTATTAGGCCAGAGTAAGTGTTAAGACCTTAGCTATTAGGCCAGAGTAAGAGTTAAGACCTTAACCATTAGGCCAGAGTACGAGTCTAAGACCTTAGCTATTAGGCCAGAGTAAGAATTAAGACCTTAGCTATTAGGCCAGAGTAAGAGTTAAGACCTTAACCTTTAGGCCAGAGTATGATTCTAAGACCTTAGCTATTAGGCCAGAGTAAGAGTTAAGACCTTAACCATTAGGCCAGAGTACGAGTCTAAGACCTTAGCTATTAGGCCAGAGTAAGAGTTAAGACCTTAACCAGTAGGGCAGAGTAAGAGTTAAAACCTTAATCATTAGGCCAGAGCACAAGTCTAAGACCTTAGCTATTAGGCCAGAGTAAGAGTTAAGACCTTAACCATTAGGCCAGAGTACGAGTCTAAGACCTTAGCTATTAGGCCAGAGTAAGGGTTAAGACCTTAGCTATTAGGCCAGAGTAAGAGTTAAGACCTTAACCATTAGGCCATAGTACGAGTCTAAGACCTTAGCTATTAGGCCAGAGTAAGGGTTAAGACCTTAGCTATTAGACCAGAGTAAGAGTTAAGACCTTAACCAGTAGGCCAGAGTACGAGTCTAAGACCTTAGCTATTAGTTCAGAGTAAGTGTTAAGACCTTAACCAGCAGGCCAGAGTAAGAGTTAAGATCTTAACCATTAGGCCAGAGTACGAGTCTAAGACCTTAGCTATTAGGCCAGAGTAAGAGTTAAGACCTTAGCTATTAGGCCAGAGTAAGAGTTAATACCTTAACCTTTAGGCCAGAGTACGAGTCTAAGGCCTTAGCTATTAGGCCAAAGTAAGAGTTAAGACCTTAGCTATTAGGCCACAGTAAGTGTTAAGACCTTAACCATTAGGCCAGAGTACAAGTCTAAGACCTTAGCTATTAGGCCAGAGTAAGAGTTAAGACCTTAACCATTAAGCCAGAGTACGAGTCTAAGACCTTAGCTATTAGGCCAGAGTAAGAATTAAGACCTTAGCTATTAGGCCAGAGTAAGAGTTAAGACCTTAACCTTTAGGCCAGAGTAAGAGTCTAAGACCTTAGCTATTAGGCCAGAATAAGAGTTAAGACCTTAACCATTAGGCCAGAGTACGAGTCTAAGACCTTAGCTATTAGGCCAGAGTAAAAGTTAAGACCTTAGCTATTAGGCCAGAATAAGAGTTAAGACCTTAACCATTAGGCCATAGTACGAGTCTAAGACCTTAGCTATTAGGCCAGAGTAAGAGTTAAGACCTTAACCATTAGGCCATAGTACAAGTCTAAGACCTTACCTATTAGTTCAGAGTAAGTGTTAAGACCTTAACCAGTAGGCCAGAGTAAGAGTTAAGATCTTAAACATTAGGCCAGAGTACGAGTCTAAGACCTTAGCTATTAGGCCAGAGTAAGAGTTAAGACCTTAACCATTAGGCCAGAGTACGAGTCTAAGACCTTAGCTATTAGGCCAGACTGAAAGTTAAGACCTTAGCTATTAGGCCAGAGTAAGAGTTAAGACCTTAACCATTAGGCCATAGTACGAGTCTAAGACCTTAGCTATTAGGCCAGAGTAAGAGGTAAGACTTAAACCAGTAGGCCAGAGTAAGAGTTAAGACCTTAACCTGTAGGCCATAGTACTAGTCTAAGACCTTAGATATTAGGCCAGAGTAAGAGTTAAGACCTTAACTAGCAGGCCAGAGTAAGAGTTAAGACCTTAACCAGTAGGACAGAGTAAGAGTTAAGACCTTAACCATTAGGCCAGAGTACGAGCCTAAGACTTTAGCTATTAGGCCAGAGTAAGAGTTAAGACCTTAACCAGTAGGCCAGAGTAAGAGTTAAGACCTTAACCAATAGTTCAGAGTAAGAGTTAAGACCTTAATCTGTAGGCCATAGTACTAGTCTAAGACCTTAGCTATTAGGCCAGAGTAAGGGTTAAGACCTTAACCAGCAGGCCAGAGTAAGAGTAAAGACCTTAACCAGTAGGCCAGAGTAAGAGTTAAGACCTTAACCATTAAGCCAGAGTACGAGTCTAAGACATTAGCTATTAGTCCAGAGTAAGAGTTAAGACCTTAACCAGTAGGCCAGAGTAAGAGTTAAGACCTTAACCAGTAGGCCAGAGTAAGAGTTAAGACCTTAACCATTAGGCCAGAGTATGAGTCTAAGACCTTAGCTATTAGGTCAGAGTAAGAGTTAAGACCTTAACCAGTAGGACAGAGTAAGAGTTAAGACCATAACCATTAGGCCATAGTACAAGTCTAAGACTTTAGCTATTAGGCCAGAGTAAGAGTTAAGACCTTAGCTATTAGGCCAGAGTAAGAGTTAAGACCTTAAACAGTAGGCCAGAGTACGAGTCTAAGACCTTAGCTATTATGCCAGAGTATGAGTCTAAGACCTTAGCTATTAGGCCAGAGTAAGAGTTAAGACCTTAACCAGTAGGCCAGAGTAAGAGTTAAGACCTTAACCAATAGTTCAGAGTAAGAGTTAAGACCTTAATCTGTAGGCCATAGTACTAGTCTAAGACCTTAGCTATTAGGCCAGAGTAAGGGTTAAGACCTTAACCAGCAGGCCAGAGTAAGAGTAAAGACCTTAACCAGTAGGCCAGAGTAAGAGTTAAGACCTTAACCATTAAGCCAGAGTACGAGTCTAAGACATTAGCTATTAGTCCAGAGTAAGAGTTAAGACCTTAACCAGTAGGCCAGAGTAAGAGTTAAGACCTTAACCAGTAGGCCAGAGTAAGAGTTAAGACCTTAACCATTAGGCCAGAGTATGAGTCTAAGACCTTAGCTATTAGGTCAGAGTAAGAGTTAAGACCTTAACCAGTAGGACAGAGTAAGAGTTAAGACCATAACCATTAGGCCATAGTACAAGTCTAAGACTTTAGCTATTAGGCCAGAGTAAGAGTTAAGACCTTAGCTATTAGGCCAGAGTAAGAGTTAAGACCTTAAACAGTAGGCCAGAGTACGAGTCTAAGACCTTAGCTATTATGCCAGAGTACGAGTCTAAGACCTTAGCTATTAGGCCAGAGTAAGAGTTAAGACCTTAACCATTAGGCCAGAGTATGAGTCTAAGACCTTAGCTATTAGGCCAGAGTAAGAGTTAAGACCTTAGCTATTAGGCCAGAGTAAGAGTTAAGACCTTAACCTTTAGGCCTGAGTACGAGTCTAAGGCCTTAGCTATTAGGCCAGAGTAAGAGTTAAGACCTTAGCTATTAGGCCACAGTAAGTGTTAAGACCTTAACCATTAAGCCAGAGTACGAGTCTAAGACCTTAGCTATTAGTTCAGAGTAAGTGTTAAGACCTTAACCAGTAGGCCAGAGTAAGAGTTAAGATCTTAACCATTAGGCCAGAGTACGAGTCTAAGACCTTAGCTATTAGGCCAGAATAAGAGTTAAGACCTTAACCATTAGGCCAGAGTAAGAGTCTAAGACCTTAGCTATTAGGCCAAAGTAAAAGTTAAGACCTTAGCTATTAGGCCAGAGTAAGAGTTAAGACTTTAACCATTAGGCCATAGTACGAGTCTAAGACCTTAGCTATTAGGCCAGAGTAAGAGTTAAGACCTTAGCTATTAGGCCAGAGTAAGAGTTAAGACCTTAACCAGTAGGCTGGAGTATGAGTCTAAGACCTTAGCTATTAGGCCAGAGTAAGAGTGAAGACCTTAACCAGTAGGCCAGAGTAAGAGTTAAGACCTTTACCTGTAGGCCAGAGTAAGAGTTAAGACCTTAACCATTAGGCCAGAGTACGAGTCTAAGACCTTAGCTATTAGGCCAGAGTATGAGTCTAAGACCTTAGCTATTAGGCCAGAGTAAGAGCTAAGACCTTAACCATTAGGCCAGAGTACGAGTCAAAGACCTTAGCTATTAGGCCAGAGTAAGAGTTAAGACCTTAGCTATTAGGCCAGAGTAAGAGTTAAGACCTTAACCATTAGGCCAGAGTATGAGTCTAAGACCTTAGCTATTAGGCCAGAGTAAGAATTAAGACCTTAGCTATTAGGCCAGAGTAAGAATTAAGACCTTAACCTTTAGGCCAGAGTACGATTCTAAGACCTTAGCTATTAGGCCAGAGTAAGAGTTAAGACCTTAACCATTAGGCCAGAGTACGAGTCTAAGACCTTAGCTATTAGGCCAGAGTAAGAGTTAAGACCTTAACCAGTAGGGCAGAGTAAGAGTTAAAACCTTAATCATTAGGCCAGAGCATGAGTCTAAGACCTTAGCTATTAGGCCAGAGAAAGAGTTAAGACCTTAACCATTAGGCCAGAGTACGAGTCTAAGACCTTAGCTATTAGGCCAGAGTAAAAGTTAAGACCTTAGCTATTAGGCCAGAGTAAGAGTTAAGACCTTAACCATTAGGCCATAGTACGAGTCTAAGACCTTAGCTATTAGGCCAGAGTAAGAGTTAAGACCTTACCCTGTAGGCCATAGTACTAGACTAAGACCTTAGCTATTAGGCCAGAGTAAGAGTTAAGACCTTAACCAGTAGGCCAGAGTAAGAGTAAAGACCTTAACCAGTAGGCCAGAGTAAGAGTTAAGACCTTAACCATTAAGCCAGAGTACGAGTCTAAGACCTTAGCTATTAGGCCAGAGTAAGAGTTAAGACCTTAACCAGTAGGCCAGAGTAAGAGTTAAGACCTTAACCAGTAGGCCAGAGTAAAAGTTAAGACCTTAACCATTAGGCCAGAGTACGAGTCTAAGACCTTAGCTATTAGGCCAGAGTAAGAGTTAAGACCTTAGCTATTAGGCCAGAGTAAGAGTCAAAGACCTTAGCTATTAGCCCAGAGTAAGAGTTAAGACCTTAACCATTAGGCCAGACTAAGAGTTAAGACCTTAACCAGTAGGCCATAGTACGAGTCTAAGACCTTAGCTATTAGGCCAGAGTAAGAGTTAAGACCTTAACCATTAGGCCAGAGTACGAGTCTAAGACCTTAGCTATTAGGCCAGAGTAAAAGTTAAGACCTTAGCTATTAGGCCAGAATAAGAGTTAAGACCTTAACCATTAGGCCATAGTACGAGTCTAAGACCTTAGCTATTAGGCCAGAGTAAGAGTTAAGACCTTAACCATTAGGCCATAGTACAAGTCTAAGACCTTACCTATTAGTTCAGAGTAAGTGTTAAGACCTTAACCAGTAGGCCAGAGTAAGAGTTAAGATCTTAACCATTAGGCCAGAGTACGAGTCTAAGACCTTAGCTATTAGGCCAGACTGAAAGTTAAGACCTTAGCTATTAGGCCAGAGTAAGAGTTAAGACCTTAACCATTAGGCCATAGTACGAGTCTAAGACCTTAGCTATTAGGCCAGAGTAAGAGGTAAGACTTAAACCAGTAGGCCAGAGTAAGAGTTAAGACCTTAACCAGTAGGCCAGAGTACGAGTCTAAGACCTTAGCTATTAGGCCAGAGTAAGAGTTAAGACCTTAACCATTAGGCCAGAGTACGAGTCTAAGACCTTAGCTATTAGGCCAGACTGAAAGTTAAGACCTTAGCTATTAGGCCAGAGTAAGAGTTAAGACCTTAACCATTAGGCCATAGTACGAGTCTAAGACCTTAGCTATTAGGCCAGAGTAAGAGGTAAGACTTAAACCAGTAGGCCAGAGTAAGAGTTAAGACCTTAACCTGTAGGCCATAGTACTAGTCTAAGACCTTAGATATTAGGCCAGAGTAAGAGTTAAGACCTTAACTAGCAGGCCAGAGTAAGAGTTAAGACCTTAACCAGTAGGCCAGAGTAAAAGTTAAGACCTTAACCATTAGGCCAGAGTATGAGTCTAAGACCTTAGCTATTAGGCCAGAGTAAGAGTTAAGACCTTAGCTATTAGGCCAGAGTAAGAGTCTAAGACCTTAGCTATTAGGCCAGAGTAAGAGTTAAGACCTTAACCATTAGGCTAGGGTACGAGTCTAAGACCTTAGCTATTAGGCCAGAGTAAACGTTAAGACCTTAGCTATTAGGCCAGAGTAAGAGTTAAGACCTTAACCATTAGGCCATAGTACGAGTCTAAGACCTTAGCTATTAGGCCAGAGTAAGAGTTAAGACTTTAACCAATAGTTCAGAGTAAGAGTTAAGACCTTAATCTGTAGGCCATAGTACTAGTCTAAGACCTTAGCTATTAGGCCAGAGTAAGGGTTAAGACCTTAACCAGCAGGCCAGAGTAAGAGTAAAGACCTTAACCAGTAGGCCAGAGTAAGAGTTAATACCTTAACCATTAAGCCAGAGTACGAGTCTAAGACATTAGCTATTAGGCCAGAGTAAGAGTTAAGACCTTAACCAGTAGGACAGAGTAAGAGTTAAGACCATAACCATTAGGCCATAGTACAAGTCTAAGACTTTAGCTATTAGGCCAGAGTAAGAGTTAAGACCTTAGCTATTAGGCCAGAGTATGAGTTAAGACCTTAAACAGTAGGCCAGAGTACGAGTCTAAGACCTTAGCTATTATGCCAGAGTACGAGTCTAAGACCTTAGCTATTAGGCCAGAGTAAGAGTTAAGACCTTAACCATTAGGCCAGAGTATGAGTCTAAGACCTTAGCTATTAGGCCAGAGTAAGAGTTAAGACCTTAGCTATTAGGCCAGAGTAAGAGTTAAGACCTTAACCTTTAGGCCTGAGTACGAGTCTAAGGCCTTAGCTATTAGGCCAGAGTAAGAGTTAAGACCTTAGCTATTAGGCCACAGTAAGTGTTAAGACCTTAACCATTAAGCCAGAGTACGAGTCTAAGACCTTAGCTATTAGTTCAGAGTAAGTGTTAAGACCTTAACCAGTAGGCCAGAGTACGAGTTAAGACCTTAACCAGTAGGCCAGAGTAAGAGTTAAGACCTTAACCATTAGGCCAGAGTACAAGTCTAAGACCTTAGCTATTAGGCCAGAGTATGAGTCTAAGACCTTAGCTATTAGGCCAGAGTGACAGTTAAGACCTTAACCATTAGGCCAGAGTACGAGTCAAAGACCTTAGCTATTAGGCCAGAGTAAGTGTTAAGACCTTAGCTATTAGGCCAGAGTAAGAGTTAAGACCTTAACCATTAGGCCAGAGTACGAGTCTAAGACCTTAGCTATTAGGCCAGAGTAAGAATTAAGACCTTAGCTATTAGGCCAGAGTAAGAGTTAAGACCTTAACCTTTAGGCCAGAGTATGATTCTAAGACCTTAGCTATTAGGCCAGAGTAAGAGTTAAGACCTTAACCATTAGGCCAGAGTACGAGTCTAAGACCTTAGCTATTAGGCCAGAGTAAGAGTTAAGACCTTAACCAGTAGGGCAGAGTAAGAGTTAAAACCTTAATCATTAGGCCAGAGCACAAGTCTAAGACCTTAGCTATTAGGCCAGAGTAAGAGTTAAGACCTTAACCATTAGGCCAGAGTACGAGTCTAAGACCTTAGCTATTAGGCCAGAGTAAGGGTTAAGACCTTAGCTATTAGGCCAGAGTAAGAGTTAAGACCTTAACCATTAGGCCATAGTACGAGTCTAAGACCTTAGCTATTAGGCCAGAGTAAGGGTTAAGACCTTAGCTATTAGACCAGAGTAAGAGTTAAGACCTTAACCAGTAGGCCAGAGTACGAGTCTAAGACCTTAGCTATTAGTTCAGAGTAAGTGTTAAGACCTTAACCAGCAGGCCAGAGTAAGAGTTAAGATCTTAACCATTAGGCCAGAGTACGAGTCTAAGACCTTAGCTATTAGGCCAGAATAAGAGTTAAGACCTTAACCATTAGGCCAGAGTAAGAGTCTAAGACCTTAGCTATTAGGCCAAAGTAAAAGTTAAGACCTTAGCTATTAGGCCAGAGTAAGTGTTAAGACTTTAACCATTAGGCCATAGTACGAGTCTAAGACCTTAAGCTATTAGGCCAGAGTAAGAGTTAAGACCTTAGCTATTAGGCCAGAGTAAGAGTTAAGACCTTAACCAGTAGGCTGGAGTATGAGTCTAAGACCTTAGCTATTAGGCCAGAGTAAGAGTAAAGACCTTAATCAGTAGGCCAGAGTAAGAGTTAAGACCTTTACCTGTAGGCCAGAGTAAGAGTTAAGACCTTAACCATTAGGCCAGAGTACGAGTCTAAGACCTTAGCTATTAGGCCAGAGTATGAGTCTAAGACCTTAGCTATTAGGCCAGAGTAAGAGTTAAGACATTAACCATTAGGCCAGAGTACGAGTCAAAGACCTTAGCTATTAGGCCAGAGTAAGAGTTAAGACCTTAGCTATTAGGCCAGAGTAAGAGTTAAGACCTTAACCATTAGGCCAGAGTATGAGTCTAAGACCTTAGCTATTAGGCCAGAGTAAGAATTAAGACCTTAGCTATTAGGCCAGAGTAAGAGTTAAGACCTTAACCTTTAGGCCAGAGTACGATTCTAAGACCTTAGCTATTAGGCCAGAGTAAGAGTTAAGACCTTAACCATTAGGCCAGAGTACGAGTCTAAGACCTTAGCTATTTGGCCAGAGTAAGAGTTAAGACCTTAACCAGTAGGGCAGAGTAAGAGTTAAAACCTTAATCATTAGGCCAGAGCACGAGTTAAGACCTTAACCATTAAGCCAGAGTACGAGTCTAAGACCTTAGCTATTAGGCCAGAGTAAGAGTTAAGACCTTAACCAGTAGGCCAGAGTAAGAGTTAAGACCTTAACCAGTAG
Organism: Triturus cristatus; assembly: GCF_964204655.1. Lineage (NCBI taxonomy): Eukaryota > Metazoa > Chordata > Amphibia > Caudata > Salamandridae > Triturus > Triturus cristatus. Next base: position 33,751 of record NW_028187867.1, on the reverse strand, counting down.
GCCAGAGTAAAAGTTAAGACCTTAACCATTAGGCCAGAGTACGAGTCTAAGACCTTAGCTATTAGGCCAGAGTAAGAGTTAAGACCTTAGCTATTAGGCCAGAGTAAGAGTCAAAGACCTTAGCTATTAGCCCAGAGTAAGAGTTAAGACCTTAACCATTAGGCCAGACTAAGAGTTAAGACCTTAACCAGTAGGCCATAGTACGAGTCTAAGATCTTAGCTATTAGGCCAGAGTAAGAGTAAAGACCTTAACCATTAGGCCAGAGTACGAGTCTAAGACCTTAGCTATTAGGCCAGAGTAAAAGTTAAGACCTTAGCTATTAGGCCAGAATAAGAGTTAAGACCTTAACCATTAGGCCATAGTACGAGTCTAAGACCTTAGCTATTAGGCCAGAGTAAGAGTTAAGACTTTAACCAGTAGTCCAGAGTAAGAGTTAAGACCTTAACCTGTAGGCGATAGTACTAGTCTAAGACCTTAGCTATTAGGCCAGAGTAAGAGTTAAGACCTTAACCAGCAGGGCAGAGTAAGAGTAAAGACCTTAACCAGTAGGCCAGAGTAAAAGTTAAGACCTTAACCATTAAGCCAGAGTACGAGTCTAAGATCTTAGCTATTAGGCCAGAGTAAGAGTTAAGACCTTAACCAGTAGGCCAGAGTAAGAGTTAAGAACTTAACCAGTAGGACAGAGTAAGAGTTAAGACCTTAACCATTAGGCCATAGTACAAGTCTAAGACTTTAGCTATTAGGCCAGAGTAAGAGTTAAGACCTTAGCTATTAGGCCAGAGTAAGAGTTAAGACCTTAACCATTAGGCCAGAGTACGAGTCTAAGACCTTAGCTATTATGCCAGAGTACGAGTCTAAGACCGTAGCTATTAGGCCAGAGTAAGAGTTAAGACCTTAACCATTAGGCCAGAGTACGAGTCTAAGACCTTAGCTATTAGGCCAGAGTAAGAGTTAAGACTTTAACCAGTAGTCCAGAGTAAGAGTTAAGACCTTAATCTGTAGGCCATAGTACTAGTCTAAGACCTTAGCTATTAGGCCAGACTAAGAGTTAAGACCTTAACCAGCAGGCCAGAGTAAGAGTAAATACCTTAACCAGTAGGCCAGAGTAAGAGTTAAGACCTTAACCATTAAGCCAGAGTACGAGTCTAAGACCTTAGCTATTAGGCCAGAGTAAGTGTTAAGACCTTAACCAGTAGGCCAGAGTAAGAGTTAAGACCTTAACCATTTGGCCGGAGTATGAGTCTAAGACCTTAGCTACTAGGCCAGAGTAAGAGTTAAGACCTTAACCAGTAGGACAGAGTAAGAGTTAAGATTCTAACCATTAGGCCATAGTACAAGTCTAAGACTTTAGCTATTAGGCCAGAGTAAGAGTTAAGACCTTAGCTATTAGGCCAGAGTAAGAGTTAAGACCTTAACCAGTAAGCCAGAGTACGAGTCTAAGACCTTAGCTATTATGCCAGAGTACGAGTCTAAGACCTTAGCTATTAGGCCAGAGTAAGAGTTAAGACCTTAACCATTAGGGCAGAGTACGAGTCTAAGACCTTAGCTATTAGGCCAGAGTAAGAATTAAGACCTTAACCAGTAGGGCAGAGTAAGAGTTAAAACCTTAATCATTAGGCCAGAGCACGAGTCTAGGACCTTAGCTATTAGGCCAGAGTAAGAGTTAAGACCTTAACCATTAGGCCAGAGCACGAGTCTAAGACCTTAGCTATTAGGCCAGAGTAAGAGTTAAGACCTTAGCTATTAGGCCACAGTAAGTGTTAAGACCTTAACCATTAGGCCAGAGTACGAGTCTAAGACCTTAGCTATTAGGCCAGAGTAAGAGTTAAGACCTTAACCATTAAGCCATAGTACGAGTCTAAGACCTTAGCTATTAGGCCAGAGTAAGAGTTAAGACCTTAACCATTAGGCCAGAGTACGAGTCTAAGACCTTAGCTATTAGGCCAGAGTAAAAGTTAAGACCTTAGCTATTAGGCCAGAGTAAGAGTTAAGACCTTAACCATTAGGCCATAGTACGAGTCTAAGACCTTAGCTATTAGGCCAGAGTAAGAGTTAAGACCTTAACCATTAGGCCATAGTACGAGTCTAAGACCTTAGCTATTAGGCCAGAGTAAGAGTTAAGACTTTAACCAGTAGTCCAGAGTAAGAGTTAAGACCTTAACCTGTAGGCGATAGCACTAGTCTAAGACCTTAGCTATTAGGCCAGAGTAAGAGTTAAGACCTTAACCAGCAGGCTAGAGTAAGAGTAAAGACCTTAACCAGTAGGCCAGAGTAAGAGTTAAGACCTTAACCATTAAGCCAGAGTACGAGTCTAAGACCTTAGCTATTAGGCCAGAGTAAGAGTTAAGACCTTAACCAGTAGGCCAGAGTAAGAGTTAAGACCTTAACCATTAGGCCAGAGTATGAGTCTAAGACCTTAGCTATTAGGCCAGAGTAAGAGTTAAGACCTTAACCAGTAGGACAGAGTAAGTGTTAAGACCTTAACCATTAGGCCATAGTACAAGTCTAAGACTTTAGCTATTAGGCCAGAGTACGAGTCTAAGACCTTAGCTATTAGGCCAGAGTAAAAGTTAAGACCTTAGCTATTAGGCCAGAGTAAAAGTTAAGACCTTAGCTATTAGGCCAGAGTAAGAGTTAAGACCTTAACCATTAGGCCATAGTACGAGCCTAAGACCTTAGCTATTAGGCCAGAGTAAGAGTTAAGACTTTAACCAGTAGTCCAGAGTAAGAGTTAAGACCTTAACCTGTAGGCGATAGCACTAGTCTAAGACCTTAGCTATTATGCCAGAGTACCAGTCTAAGACCGTAGCTATTAGGCCAGAGTAAGAGTTAAGACCTTAGCTATTAGGCCAGAGTAAGAGTTAAGACCTTAACCTTTAGGCCAGAGTACGAGTCTAAGGCCTTAGCTATTAGGCCAGAGTAAGAGTTAAGACCTTAGCTATTAGGCCACAGTAAGTGTTAAGACCTTAACAATTAGGCCAGAGTACGAGTCTAAGACCTTAGCTATTAGGCCAGAGTAAGAGTTAAGGCCTTAACCATTAAGCCAGAGTACGAGTCTAAGACCTTAGCTATTAGTTCAGAGTAAGTGTTAAGACCTTAACCAGTGTGCCAGAGTAAGAGTTAAGACCTTAACCAGTAGGCCAGAGTAAGAGTTAAGACCTTAACCATTAGGCCAGAGTACGAGTCTAAGACCTTAGCTATTAGGCCAGAGTAAGAGTTAAGACCTTAGCTATTAGGCCAGAGTAAGAGTTAAGACCTTAACCAGTAGGCCGGAGTACGAGTCTAAGACCTTAGCTATTAGGCCAGAGTAAGAGTTAATACCTTAACCAGTAGGCCAGAGTAAGAGTTAAGACCTTTACCTGTAGGCAAGAGTAAGAGTTAAGACCTTAACCATTAGGCCAGAGTACGAGTCTAAGACCTTAGCTATTAGGCCAGAGTATGAGTCTAAGACCTTAGCTATTAGGCCAGAGTAAGAGTTAAGACCTTAACCATTAGGCCAGAGTACGAGTCAAAGACCTTAGCTATTAGGCCAGAGTAAGAGTTAAGACCTTAGCTATTAGGCCAGTGTAAGAGTTAAGACCTTAACCATTAGGCCAGAGTACGAGTCTAAGACCTTAGCTATTAGGCCAGAATAAGAATTAAGACCTTAGCTATTAGGCCAGAGTCAGAGTTAAGACCTTAACCTTTAGGCCAGAGTATGATTCTAAGACCTTAGCTATTAGGCCAGAGTAAGAGTTAAGACCTTAACCATTAGGCCAGAGTACGAGTCTAAGACCTTAGCTATTAGGCCAGAGTAAGAGTTAAGACCTTAACCAGTAGGGCAGAGTAAGTGTTAAAACCTAATCATTAGGCCAGAGCACGAGTCTAAGACCTTAGCTATTAGGCCAGAGTAAGAGTTAAGACCTTAACCATTAGGCCAGAGTACGAGTCTAAGACCTTAGCTATTAGGCCAGAGTAAGAGTTAAGACATTAGCTATTAGGCCAGAGTAAGAGTTAAGACCTTGACCATTAGGCCATAGTACAAGTCTAAGACCTTACCTATTAGTTCAGAGTAAGTGTTAAGACCTTAACCAGTAGGCCAGAGTAAGAGTTAAGATCTTAAACATTAGGCCAGAGTACGAGTCTAAGACCTTAGCTATTAGGCCAGAGTAAGAGTTAAGACCTTAACCATTAGGCCAGAGTACGAGTCTAAGACCTTAGCTATTAGGCCAGACTGAAAGTTAAGACCTTAGCTATTAGGCCAGAGTAAGAGTTAAGACCTTAACCATTAGGCCATAGTACGAGTCTAAGACCTTAGCTATTAGGCCAGAGTAAGAGGTAAGACTTAAACCAGTAGGCCAGAGTAAGAGTTAAGACCTTAACCTGTAGGCCATAGTACTAGTCTAAGACCTTAGATATTAGGCCAGAGTAAGAGTTAAGACCTTAACTAGCAGGCCAGAGTAAGAGTTAAGACCTTAACCATTAGGCCAGAGTACGAGCCTAAGACTTTAGCTATTAGGCCAGAGTAAGAGTTAAGACCTTAACCAGTAGGCCAGAGTAAGAGTTAAGACCTTAACCAGTAGGCCAGAGTAAAAGTTAAGACCTTAACCATTAGGCCAGAGTATGAGTCTAAGACCTTAGCTATTAGGCCAGAGTAAGAGTTAAGACCTTAGCTATTAGGCCAGAGTAAGAGTCTAAGACCTTAGCTATTAGCCCAGAGTAAGAGTTAAGACCTTAACCATTAGGCCAGACTAAGAGTTAAGACCTTAACCAGTAGGCCATAGTACGAGTCTAAGTCCTTAGCTATTAGGCCAGAGTAAGAGTTAAGACCTTAACCATTAGGCCAGGGTACGAGTCTAAGACCTTATCTATTAGGCCAGAGTAAACGTTAAGACCTTAGCTATTAGGCCAGAGTAAGAGTTAAGACCTTAACCATTAGGCCATAGTACGAGTCTAAGACCTTAGCTATTAGGCCAGAGTAAGAGTTAAGACTTTAACCAATAGTTCAGAGTAAGAGTTAAGACCTTAATCTGTAGGCCATAGTACTAGTCTAAGACCTTAGCTATTAGGCCAGAGTAAGAGTTAAGACCTTAACCAGCAGGCCAGAGTAAGAGTAAAGACCTTAACCAGTAGGTCAGAGTAAGAGTTAAGACCTTAACCATTAAGCCAGAGTACGAGTCTAAGACATTAGCTATTAGGCCAGAGTAAGAGTTAAGACCTTAACCAGTAGGCCAGAGTAAGAGTTAAGACCTTAACCAGTAGGCCAGAGTAAGAGTTAAGACCTTAACCATTAGGCCAGAGTATGAGTCTAAGACCTTAGCTATTATGTCAGAGTAAGAGTTGAGACCTTAACCAGTAGGACAGAGTAAGAGTTAAGACCATAACCATTAGGCCATAGTACAAGTCTAAGACTTTAGCTATTAGGCCAGAGTAAGAGTTAAGACCTTAGCTATTAGGCCAGAGTAAGAGTTAAGACCTTAAACAGTAGGCCAGAGTACGAGTCTAAGACCTTAGCTATTATGCCAGAGTACGAGTCTAAGACCTTAGCTATTAGGCCAGAGTAAGAGTTAAGACCTTAGCTATTAGGCCAGAGTAAGAGTTAAGACCTTAACCTTTAGGCCTGAGTACGAGTCTAAGGCCTTAGCTATTAGGCCAGAGTAAGAGTTAAGACCTTAGCTATTAGGCCACAGTAAGTGTTAAGACCTTAACCATTAAGGCAGAGTACGAGTCTAAGACCTTAGCTATTAGTTCAGAGTAAGTGTTAAGACCTTAACCAGTAGGCCAGAGTACGAGTTAAGACCTTAACCAGTAGGCCAGAGTAAGAGTTAAGACCTTAACCATTAGGCCAGAGTACGAGTCTAAGACCTTAGCTATTAGGCCAGAGTATGAGTCTAAGACCTTAGCTATTAGGCCAGAGTAAGAGTTAAGACCTTAACCATTAGGCCAGAGTACGAGTCAAAGACCTTAGCTATTAGGCCAGAGTAAGTGTTAAGACCTTAGCTATTAGGCCAGAGTAAGAGTTAAGACCTTAACCATTAGGCCAGAGTACGAGTCTAAGACCTTAGCTATTAGGCCAGAGTAAGAATTAAGACCTTAGCTATTAGGCCAGAGTAAGAGTTAAGACCTTAACCTTTAGGCCAGAGTATGATTCTAAGACCTTAGCTATTAGGCCAGAGTAAGAGTTAAGACCTTAACCATTAGGCCAGAGTACGAGTCTAAGACCTTAGCTATTAAGCCAGAGTAAGAGTTAAGACCTTAACCAGTAGGGCAGAGTAAGAGTTAAAACCTTAATCATTAGGCCAGAGCACAAGTCTAAGACCTTAGCTATTAGGCCAGAGTAAGAGTTAAGACCTTAACCATTAGGCCAGAGTACGAGTCTAAGACCTTAGCTATTAGGCCAGAGTAAGGGTTAAGACCTTAGCTATTAGGCCAGAGTAAGAGTTAAGACCTTAACCATTAGGCCATAGTACGAGTCTAAGACCTTAGCTATTAGGCCAGAGTAAGGGTTAAGACCTTAGCTATTAGACCAGAGTAAGAGTTAAGACCTTAACCAGTAGGCCAGAGTACAAGTCTAAGACCTTAGCTATTAGGCCAGAGTAAGAGTTAAGACCTTAACCATTAGGCCAGAGTACGAGTCTAAGACCTTAGCTATTAGGCCAGACTAAAAGTTAAGACCTTAGCTATTAGGCCAGAGTAAGAGTTAAGACCTTAACCATTAAGCCAGAGTACGAGTCTAAGACCTTAGCTATTAGTTCAGAGTAAGTGTTAAGACCTGAACCATTAGGCCAGAGTAAGAGTCTAAGACCTTAGCTATTAGGCCAGAATAAGAGTTAAGACCTTAACCATTAGGCCAGAGTAAGAGTCTAAGACCTTAGCTATTAGGCCAAAGTAAAAGTTAAGACCTTAGCTATTAGGCCAGAGTAAGAGTTAAGACCTTAACCATTAGGCCATAGTACGAGTCTAAGACCTTAGCTATTAGGCCAGAGTAAGAGTTAAGACCTTAGCTATTAGGCCAGAGTAAGAGTTAAGACCTTAACCAGTAGGCTGGAGTATGAGTCTAAGACCTTAGCTATTAGGCCAGAGTAAGAGTGAAGACCTTAACCAGTAGGCCAGAGTAAGAGTTAAGACCTTTACCTGTAGGCCAGAGTAAGAGTTAAGACCTTAACCATTAGGCCAGAGTACGAGTCTAAGACCTTAGCTATTAGGCCAGAGTATGAGTCTAAGACCTTAGCTATTAGGCCAGAGTAAGAGTTAAGACCTTAACCATTAGGCCAGAGTACGAGTCAAAGACCTTAGCTATTAGGCCAGAGTAAGAGTTAAGACCTTAGCTATTAGGCCAGAGTATGAGTTAAGACCTTAACCATTAGGCCAGAGTATGAGTCTAAGACCTTAGCTATTAGGCCAGAGTAAGAATTAAGACCTTAGCTATTAGGCCAGAGTAAGAGTTAAGACCTTAACCTTTAGGCCAGAGTACGATTCTAAGACCTTAGCTATTAGGCCAGAGTAAGAGTTAAGACCTTAACCATTAGGCCAGAGTACGAGTCTAAGACCTTAGCTATTAGGCCAGAGTAAGAGTTAAGACCTTAACCAGTAGGGCAGAGTAAGAGTTAAAACCTTAATCATTAGGCCAGAGCACGAGTCTAAGACCTTAGCTATTAGGCCAGAGAAAGAGTTAAGACCTTAACCATTAGGCCAGAGTACGAGTCTAAGACCTTAGCTATTAGGCCAGAGTAAAAGTTAAGACCTTAGCTATTAGGCCAGAGTAAGAGTTAAGACCTTAACCATTAGGCCATAGTACGAGTCTAAGACCTTAGCTATTAGGCCAGAGTAAGAGTTAAGACTTTAACCAGTAGTCCAGAGTAAGAGTTAAGACCTTAACCTGTAGGCCATAGTACTAGTCTAAGACCTTAGCTATTAGGCCAGAGTAAGAGTTAAGACCTTAACCAGTAGACCAGAGTAAGAGTAAAGACCTTAACCAGTAGGCCAGAGTAAGAGTTAAGACCTTAACCATTAGGCCAGAGTACGAGTCTAAGACCTTAGCTATTAGGCCAGAGTAAGAGTTAAGACCTTAGCTATTAGGCCAGAGTAAGAGTCAAAGACCTTAGCTATTAGCCCAGAGTAAGAGTTAAGACCTTAACCATTAGGCCAGACTAAGAGTTAAGACCTTAACCAGTAGGCCATAGTACGAGTCTAAGACCTTAGCTATTAGGCCAGAGTAAGAGTTAAGACCTTAACCATTAGGCCAGAGTAAGAGTCTAAGACCTTAGCTATTAGGCCAGAGTAAGAGTTAAGACTTTAACCAGTAGTCCAGAGTAAGAGTTAAGACCTTAACCTGTAGGAGATAGTACTAGTCTAAGACCTTAGCTATTAGGCCAGAGTAAGAGTTAAGACCTTAACCAGCAGGGCAGAGTAAGAGTAAAGACCTTAACCATTAAGCCAGAGTACGAGTCTAAGATCTTAGCTATTAGGCCAGAGTAAGAGTTAAGACCTTAACCAGTAGGCCAGAGTAAGAGTTAAGACCTTAACCAGTAGGCCAGAGTAAGAGTTAAGACCTTAACCATTAGGCCAGAGTATGAGTCTAAGACCTTAGCTATTAGGCCAGAGTAAGAGTTAAGACCTTAACCAGTAGGACAGAGTAAGAGTTAAGACCTTAACCATTAGGCCATAGTACAAGTCTAAGACTTTAGCTATTAGGCCAGAGTAAGAGTTAAGACCTTAGCTATTAGGCCAGAGTAAGAGTTAAGACCTTAACCAGTAGGCCAGAGTACGAGTCTAAGACCTTAGCTATTAGGCCAGAGTAAGAGTTAAGACCTTAGCTATTAGGCCAGAGTAAGAGTTAAGACCTTAGCTATTAGGCCACAGTAAGTGTTAAGACCTTAACCATTAGGCCAGAGTACGAGTCTAAGACCTTAGCTATTAGGCCAGAGTAAGAGTTAAGACCTTAACCATTAAGCCAGAGTACGAGTCTAAGACCTTAGCTATTAGGCCAGAGTAAGAATTAAGACCTTAGCTATTAGGCCAGAGTAAGAGTTAAGACTTTAACCAGTAGTCCAGAGTAAGAGTTAAGACCTTAACCTGTAGGCGATAGTACTAGTCTAAGACCTTAGCTATTAGGCCAGAGTAAGAGTTAAGACCTTAACCAGCAGGGCAGAGGAAGAGTAAAGACCTTAACCATTAAGCCAGAGTACGAGTCTAAGATCTTAGCTATTAGGCCAGAGTAAGAGTTAAGACCTTAACCAGTAGGCCAGAGTAAGAGTTAAGACCTTAACCAGTAGGCCAGAGTAAGAGTTAAGACCTTAACCATTAGGCCAGAGTATGAGTCTAAGACCTTAGCTATTAGGCCAGAGTAAGAGTTAAGACCTTAACCAGTAGGACAGAGTAAGAGTTAAGACCTTAACCATTAGGCCATAGTACAAGTCTAAGACTTTAGCTATTAGGCCAGAGTAAGAGTTAAGACCTTAGCTATTAGGCCAGAGTAAGAGTTAAGACCTTAACCAGTAGGCCAGAGTACGAGTCTAAGACCTTAGCTATTAGGCCAGAGTAAGAATTAAGACCTTAGCTATTAGGCCAGAGTAAGAGTTAAGACCTTAACCTTTAGGCCAGAGTACGATTCTAAGACCTTAGCTATTAGGCCAGAGTAAGAGTTAAGACCTTAACCATTAGGCCAGAGTACGAGTCTAAGACCTTAGCTATTAGGCCAGAGTAAGAGTTAAGACCTTAACCAGTAGGGCAGAGTAAGAGTTAAAACCTTAATCATTAGGCCAGAGCACGAGTCTAAGACCTTAGCTATTAGGCCAGAGAAAGAGTTAAGACCTTAACCATTAGGCCAGAGTACGAGTCTAAGACCTTAGCTATTAGGCCAGAGTAAAAGTTAAGACCTTAGCTATTAGGCCAGAGTAAGAGTTAAGACCTTAACCATTAGGCCATAGTACGAGTCTAAGACCTTAGCTATTAGGCCAGAGTAAGAGTTAAGACTTTAACCAGTAGTCCAGAGTAAGAGTTAAGACCTTAACCTGTAGGCCATAGTACTAGTCTAAGACCTTAGCTATTAGGCCAGAGTAAGAGTTAAGACCTTAACCAGTAGACCAGAGTAAGAGTAAAGACCTTAACCAGTAGGCCAGAGTAAGAGTTAAGACCTTAACCATTAAGCCAGAGTACGAGTCTAAGACCTTAGCTATTAGGCCAGAGTAAGAGTTAAGACCTTAACCAGTAGGCCAGAGTAAGAGTTAAGACCTTAACCAGTAGGCCAGAGTAAAAGTTAAGACCTTAACCATTAGGCCAGAGTACGAGTCTAAGACCTTAGCTATTAGGCCAGAGTAAGAGTTAAGACCTTAGCTATTAGGCCAGAGTAAGAGTCAAAGACCTTAGCTATTAGCCCAGAGTAAGAGTTAAGACCTTAACCATTAGGCCAGACTAAGAGTTAAGACCTTAACCAGTAGGCCATAGTACGAGTCTAAGACCTTAGCTATTAGGCCAGAATAAGAGTTAAGACCTTAACCATTAGGCCAGAGTAAGAGTCTAAGACCTTAGCTATTAGGCCAGAGTAAAAGTTAAGACCTTAGCTATTAGGCCAGAATAAGAGTTAAGACCTTAACCATTAGGCCATAGTACGAGTCTAAGACCTTAGCTATTAGGCCAGAGTAAGAGTTAAGACTTTAACCAGTAGTCCAGAGTAAGAGTTAAGACCTTAACCTGTAGGCGATAGTACTAGTCTAAGACCTTAGCTATTAGGCCAGAGTAAGAGTTAAGACCTTAACCAGCAGGGCAGAGTAAGAGTAAAGACCTTAACCATTAAGCCAGAGTACGAGTCTAAGATCTTAGCTATTAGGCCAGAGTAAGAGTTAAGACCTTAACCAGTAGGCCAGAGTAAGAGTTAAGACCTTAACCAGTAGGCCAGAGTAAGAGTTAAGACCTTAACCATTAGGCCAGAGTATGAGTCTAAGACCTTAGCTATTAGGCCAGAGTAAGAGTTAAGACCTTAACCAGTAGGACAGAGTAAGAGTTAAGACCTTAACCATTAGGCCATAGTACAAGTCTAAGACTTTAGCTATTAGGCCAGAGTAAGAGTTAAGACCTTAGCTATTAGGCCAGAGTAAGAGTTAAGACCTTAACCAGTAGGCCAGAGTACGAGTCTAAGACCTTAGCTATTAGGCCAGAGTAAGAGTTAAGACCTTAGCTATTAGGCCAGAGTAAGAGTTAAGACCTTAGCTATTAGGCCACAGTAAGTGTTAAGACCTTAACCATTAGGCCAGAGTACGAGTCTAAGACCTTAGCTATTAGGCCAGAGTAAGAGTTAAGACCTTAACCATTAAGCCAGAGTACGAGTCTAAGACCTTAGCTATTAGGCCAGAGTAAGAATTAAGACCTTAGCTATTAGGCCAGAGTAAGAGTTAAGACTTTAACCAGTAGTCCAGAGTAAGAGTTAAGACCTTAACCTGTAGGCGATAGTACTAGTCTAAGACCTTAGCTATTAGGCCAGAGTAAGAGTTAAGACCTTAACCAGCAGGGCAGAGGAAGAGTAAAGACCTTAACCATTAAGCCAGAGTACGAGTCTAAGATCTTAGCTATTAGGCCAGAGTAAGAGTTAAGACCTTAACCAGTAGGCCAGAGTAAGAGTTAAGACCTTAACCAGTAGGCCAGAGTAAGAGTTAAGACCTTAACCATTAGGCCAGAGTATGAGTCTAAGACCTTAGCTATTAGGCCAGAGTAAGAGTTAAGACCTTAACCAGTAGGACAGAGTAAGAGTTAAGACCTTAACCATTAGGCCATAGTACAAGTCTAAGACTTTAGCTATTAGGCCAGAGTAAGAGTTAAGACCTTAGCTATTAGGCCAGAGTAAGAGTTAAGACCTTAACCAGTAGGCCAGAGTACGAGTCTAAGACCTTAGCTATTAGGCCAGAGTAAGAGTTAAGACCTTAGCTATTAGGCCAGAGTAAGAGTTAATACCTTAACCTTTAGGCCAGAGTACGAGTCTAAGGCCTTAGCTATTAGGCCAAAGTAAGAGTTAAGACCTTAGCTATTAGGCCACAGTAAGTGTTAAGACCTTAACCATTAGGCCAGAGTACAAGTCTAAGACCTTAGCTATTAGGCCAGAGTAAGAGTTAAGACCTTAACCATTAAGCCAGAGTACGAGTCTAAGACCTTAGCTATTAGGCCAGAGTAAGAATTAAGACCTTAGCTATTAGGCCAGAGTAAGAGTTAAGACCTTAACCTTTAGGCCAGAGTAAGAGTCTAAGACCTTAGCTATTAGGCCAGAATAAGAGTTAAGACCTTAACCATTAGGCCAGAGTAAGAGTCTAAGACCTTAGCTATTAGGCCAAAGTAAAAGTTAAGACCTTAGCTATTAGGCCAGAGTAAGAGTTAAGACCTTAACCATTAGGCCATAGTACGAGTCTAAGACCTTAGCTATTAGGCCAGAGTAAGAGTTAAGACCTTAGCTATTAGGCCAGAGTAAGAGTTAAGACCTTAACCAGTAGGCTGGAGTATGAGTCTAAGACCTTAGCTATTAGGCCAGAGTAAGAGTGAAGACCTTAACCAGTAGGCCAGAGTAAGAGTTAAGACCTTTACCTGTAGGCCAGAGTAAGAGTTAAGACCTTAACCATTAGGCCAGAGTACGAGTCTAAGACCTTAGCTATTAGGCCAGAGTATGAGTCTAAGACCTTAGCTATTAGGCCAGAGTAAGAGTTAAGACCTTAACCATTAGGCCAGAGTACGAGTCAAAGACCTTAGCTATTAGGCCAGAGTAAGAGTTAAGACCTTAGCTATTAGGCCAGAGTAAGAGTTAAGACCTTAACCATTAGGCCAGAGTACGAGTCTAAGACCTTAGCTATTAGGCCAGACTGAAAGTTAAGACCTTAGCTATTAGGCCAGAGTAAGAGTTAAGACCTTAACCATTAGGCCATAGTACGAGTCTAAGACCTTAGCTATTAGGCCAGAGTAAGAGGTAAGACTTAAACCAGTAGGCCAGAGTAAGAGTTAAGACCTTAACCTGTAGGCCATAGTACTAGTCTAAGACCTTAGATATTAGGCCAGAGTAAGAGTTAAGACCTTAACTAGCAGGCCAGAGTAAGAGTTAAGACCTTAACCATTAGGCCAGAGTACGAGCCTAAGACTTTAGCTATTAGGCCAGAGTAAGAGTTAAGACCTTAACCAGTAGGCCAGAGTAAGAGTTAAGACCTTAACCAGTAGGCCAGAGTAAAAGTTAAGACCTTAACCATTAGGCCAGAGTATGAGTCTAAGACCTTAGCTATTAGGCCAGAGTAAGAGTTAAGACCTTAGCTATTAGGCCAGAGTAAGAGTCTAAGACCTTAGCTATTAGCCCAGAGTAAGAGTTAAGACCTTAACCATTAGGCCAGACTAAGAGTTAAGACCTTAACCAGTAGGCCATAGTACGAGTCTAAGTCCTTAGCTATTAGGCCAGAGTAAGAGTTAAGACCTTAACCATTAGGCCAGGGTACGAGTCTAAGACCTTATCTATTAGGCCAGAGTAAACGTTAAGACCTTAGCTATTAGGCCAGAGTAAGAGTTAAGACCTTAACCATTAGGCCATAGTACGAGTCTAAGACCTTAGCTATTAGGCCAGAGTAAGAGTTAAGACTTTAACCAATAGTTCAGAGTAAGAGTTAAGACCTTAATCTGTAGGCCATAGTACTAGTCTATGACCTTAGCTATTAGGCCAGAGTAAGAGTTAAGACCTTAACCAGCAGGCCAGAGTAAGAGTAAAGACCTTAACCAGTAGGTCAGAGTAAGAGTTAAGACCTTAACCATTAAGCCAGAGTACGAGTCTAAGACATTAGCTATTAGGCCAGAGTAAGAGTTAAGACCTTAACCAGTAGGCCAGAGTAAGAGTTAAGACCTTAACCAGTAGGCCAGAGTAAGAGTTAAGACCTTAACCATTAGGCCAGAGTATGAGTCTAAGACCTTAGCTATTATGTCAGAGTAAGAGTTGAGACCTTAACCAGTAGGACAGAGTAAGAGTTAAGACCATAACCATTAGGCCATAGTACAAGTCTAAGACTTTAGCTATTAGGCCAGAGTAAGAGTTAAGACCTTAGCTATTAGGCCAGAGTAAGAGTTAAGACCTTAAACAGTAGGCCAGAGTACGAGTCTAAGACCTTAGCTATTATGCCAGAGTACGAGTCTAAGACCTTAGCTATTAGGCCAGAGTAAGAGTTAAGACCTTAGCTATTAGGCCAGAGTAAGAGTTAAGACCTTAACCTTTAGGCCTGAGTACGAGTCTAAGGCCTTAGCTATTAGGCCAGAGTAAGAGTTAAGACCTTAGCTATTAGGCCACAGTAAGTGTTAAGACCTTAACCATTAAGCCAGAGTACGAGTCTAAGACCTTAGCTATTAGTTCAGAGTAAGTGTTAAGACCTTAACCAGTAGGCCAGAGTACGAGTTAAGACCTTAACCAGTAGGCCAGAGTAAGAGTTAAGACCTTAACCATTAGGCCAGAGTACGAGTCTAAGACCTTAGCTATTAGGCCAGAGTATGAGTCTAAGACCTTAGCTATTAGGCCAGAGTAAGAGTTAAGACCTTAACCATTAGGCCAGAGTACGAGTCAAAGACCTTAGCTATTAGGCCAGAGTAAGTGTTAAGACCTTAGCTATTAGGCCAGAGTAAGAGTTAAGACCTTAACCATTAGGCCAGAGTACGAGTCTAAGACCTTAGCTATTAGGCCAGAGTAAGAATTAAGACCTTAGCTATTAGGCCAGAGTAAGAGTTAAGACCTTAACCTTTAGGCCAGAGTATGATTCTAAGACCTTAGCTATTAGGCCAGAGTAAGAGTTAAGACCTTAACCATTAGGCCAGAGTACGAGTCTAAGACCTTAGCTATTAAGCCAGAGTAAGAGTTAAGACCTTAACCAGTAGGGCAGAGTAAGAGTTAAAACCTTAATCATTAGGCCAGAGCACAAGTCTAAGACCTTAGCTATTAGGCCAGAGTAAGAGTTAAGACCTTAACCATTAGGCCAGAGTACGAGTCTAAGACCTTAGCTATTAGGCCAGAGTAAGGGTTAAGACCTTAGCTATTAGGCCAGAGTAAGAGTTAAGACCTTAACCATTAGGCCATAGTACGAGTCTAAGACCTTAGCTATTAGGCCAGAGTAAGGGTTAAGACCTTAGCTATTAGACCAGAGTAAGAGTTAAGACCTTAACCAGTAGGCCAGAGTACAAGTCTAAGACCTTAGCTATTAGGCCAGAGTAAGAGTTAAGACCTTAACCATTAGGCCAGAGTACGAGTCTAAGACCTTAGCTATTAGGCCAGACTAAAAGTTAAGACCTTAGCTATTAGGCCAGAGTAAGAGTTAAGACCTTAACCATTAAGCCAGAGTACGAGTCTAAGACCTTAGCTATTAGTTCAGAGTAAGTGTTAAGACCTTAACCATTAGGCCAGAGTAAGAGTCTAAGACCTTAGCTATTAGGCCAGAATAAGAGTTAAGACCTTAACCATTAGGCCAGAGTAAGAGTCTAAGACCTTAGCTATTAGGCCAAAGTAAAAGTTAAGACCTTAGCTATTAGGCCAGAGTAAGAGTTAAGACCTTAACCATTAGGCCATAGTACGAGTCTAAGACCTTAGCTATTAGGCCAGAGTAAGAGTTAAGACCTTAGCTATTAGGCCAGAGTAAGAGTTAAGACCTTAGCTATTAGGCCAGAGTATGAGTCTAAGACCTTAGCTATTAGGCCAGAGTAAGAGTTAAGACCTTAACCATTAGGCCAGAGTACGAGTCAAAGACCTTAGCTATTAGGCCAGAGTAAGAGTTAAGACCTTAACCAGTAGGCCAGAGTAAAAGTTAAGACCTTAACCATTAGGCCAGAGTATGAGTCTAAGACCTTAGCTATTAGGCCAGAGTAAGAGTTAAGACCTTAGCTATTAGGCCAGAGTAAGAGTCTAAGACCTTAGCTATTAGCCCAGAGTAAGAGTTAAGACCTTAACCATTAGGCCAGACTAAGAGTTAAGACCTTAACCAGTAGGCCATAGTACGAGTCTAAGTCCTTAGCTATTAGGCCAGAGTAAGAGTTAAGACCTTAACCATTAGGCCAGGGTACGAGTCTAAGACCTTATCTATTAGGCCAGAGTAAACGTTAAGACCTTAGCTATTAGGCCAGAGTAAGAGTTAAGACCTTAACCATTAGGCCATAGTACGAGTCTAAGACCTTAGCTATTAGGCCAGAGTAAGAGTTAAGACTTTAACCAATAGTTCAGAGTAAGAGTTAAGACCTTAATCTGTAGGCCATAGTACTAGTCTATGACCTTAGCTATTAGGCCAGAGTAAGAGTTAAGACCTTAACCAGCAGGCCAGAGTAAGAGTAAAGACCTTAACCAGTAGGTCAGAGTAAGAGTTAAGACCTTAACCATTAAGCCAGAGTACGAGTCTAAGACATTAGCTATTAGGCCAGAGTAAGAGTTAAGACCTTAACCAGTAGGCCAGAGTAAGAGTTAAGACCTTAACCAGTAGGCCAGAGTAAGAGTTAAGACCTTAACCATTAGGCCAGAGTATGAGTCTAAGACCTTAGCTATTATGTCAGAGTAAGAGTTGAGACCTTAACCAGTAGGACAGAGTAAGAGTTAAGACCATAACCATTAGGCCATAGTACAAGTCTAAGACTTTAGCTATTAGGCCAGAGTAAGAGTTAAGACCTTAGCTATTAGGCCAGAGTAAGAGTTAAGACCTTAAACAGTAGGCCAGAGTACGAGTCTAAGACCTTAGCTATTATGCCAGAGTACGAGTCTAAGACCTTAGCTATTAGGCCAGAGTAAGAGTTAAGACCTTAGCTATTAGGCCAGAGTAAGAGTTAAGACCTTAACCTTTAGGCCTGAGTACGAGTCTAAGGCCTTAGCTATTAGGCCAGAGTAAGAGTTAAGACCTTAGCTATTAGGCCACAGTAAGTGTTAAGACCTTAACCATTAAGCCAGAGTACGAGTCTAAGACCTTAGCTATTAGTTCAGAGTAAGTGTTAAGACCTTAACCAGTAGGCCAGAGTACGAGTTAAGACCTTAACCAGTAGGCCAGAGTAAGAGTTAAGACCTTAACCATTAGGCCAGAGTACGAGTCTAAGACCTTAGCTATTAGGCCAGAGTATGAGTCTAAGACCTTAGCTATTAGGCCAGAGTAAGAGTTAAGACCTTAACCATTAGGCCAGAGTACGAGTCAAAGACCTTAGCTATTAGGCCAGAGTAAGTGTTAAGACCTTAGCTATTAGGCCAGAGTAAGAGTTAAGACCTTAACCATTAGGCCAGAGTACGAGTCTAAGACCTTAGCTATTAGGCCAGAGTAAGAATTAAGACCTTAGCTATTAGGCCAGAGTAAGAGTTAAGACCTTAACCTTTAGGCCAGAGTATGATTCTAAGACCTTAGCTATTAGGCCAGAGTAAGAGTTAAGACCTTAACCATTAGGCCAGAGTACGAGTCTAAGACCTTAGCTATTAAGCCAGAGTAAGAGTTAAGACCTTAACCAGTAGGGCAGAGTAAGAGTTAAAACCTTAATCATTAGGCCAGAGCACAAGTCTAAGACCTTAGCTATTAGGCCAGAGTAAGAGTTAAGACCTTAACCATTAGGCCAGAGTACGAGTCTAAGACCTTAGCTATTAGGCCAGAGTAAGGGTTAAGACCTTAGCTATTAGGCCAGAGTAAGAGTTAAGACCTTAACCATTAGGCCATAGTACGAGTCTAAGACCTTAGCTATTAGGCCAGAGTAAGGGTTAAGACCTTAGCTATTAGACCAGAGTAAGAGTTAAGACCTTAACCAGTAGGCCAGAGTACAAGTCTAAGACCTTAGCTATTAGGCCAGAGTAAGAGTTAAGACCTTAACCATTAGGCCAGAGTACGAGTCTAAGACCTTAGCTATTAGGCCAGACTAAAAGTTAAGACCTTAGCTATTAGGCCAGAGTAAGAGTTAAGACCTTAACCATTAAGCCAGAGTACGAGTCTAAGACCTTAGCTATTAGTTCAGAGTAAGTGTTAAGACCTTAACCATTAGGCCAGAGTAAGAGTCTAAGACCTTAGCTATTAGGCCAGAATAAGAGTTAAGACCTTAACCATTAGGCCAGAGTAAGAGTCTAAGACCTTAGCTATTAGGCCAAAGTAAAAGTTAAGACCTTAGCTATTAGGCCAGAGTAAGAGTTAAGACCTTAACCATTAGGCCATAGTACGAGTCTAAGACCTTAGCTATTAGGCCAGAGTAAGAGTTAAGACCTTAGCTATTAGGCCAGAGTAAGAGTTAAGACCTTAGCTATTAGGCCAGAGTATGAGTCTAAGACCTTAGCTATTAGGCCAGAGTAAGAGTTAAGACCTTAACCATTAGGCCAGAGTACGAGTCAAAGACCTTAGCTATTAGGCCAGAGTAAGAGTTAAGACCTTAGCTATTAGGCCAGAGTATGAGTTAAGACCTTAACCATTAGGCCAGAGTATGAGTCTAAGACCTTAGCTATTAGGCCAGAGTAAGAATTAAGACCTTAGCTATTAGGCCAGAGTAAGAGTTAAGACCTTAACCTTTAGGCCAGAGTACGATTCTAAGACCTTAGCTATTAGGCCAGAGTAAGAGTTAAGACCTTAACCATTAGGCCAGAGTACGAGTCTAAGACCTTAGCTATTAGGCCAGAGTAAGAGTTAAGACCTTAACCAGTAGGGCAGAGTAAGAGTTAAAACCTTAATCATTAGGCCAGAGCACGAGTCTAAGACCTTAGCTATTAGGCCAGAGAAAGAGTTAAGACCTTAACCATTAGGCCAGAGTACGAGTCTAAGACCTTAGCTATTAGGCCAGAGTAAAAGTTAAGACCTTAGCTATTAGGCCAGAGTAAGAGTTAAGACCTTAACCATTAGGCCATAGTACGAGTCTAAGACCTTAGCTATTAGGCCAGAGTAAGAGTTAAGACTTTAACCAGTAGTCCAGAGTAAGAGTTAAGACCTTAACCTGTAGGCCATAGTACTAGTCTAAGACCTTAGCTATTAGGCCAGAGTAAGAGTTAAGACCTTAACCAGTAGACCAGAGTAAGAGTAAAGACCTTAACCAGTAGGCCAGAGTAAGAGTTAAGACCTTAACCATTAAGCCAGAGTACGAGTCTAAGACCTTAGCTATTAGGCCAGAGTAAGAGTTAAGACCTTAACCAGTAGGCCAGAGTAAGAGTTAAGACCTTAACCAGTAGGCCAGAGTAAGAGTTAAGACCTTAACCATTAGGCCAGAGTATGAGTCTAAGACCTTAGCTATTAGGCCAGAGTAAGAGTTAAGACCTTAACCAGTAGGACAGAGTAAGAGTTAAGACCTTAACCATTAGGCCATAGTACAAGTCTAAGACTTTAGCTATTAGGCCAGAGTAAGAGTTAAGACCTTAGCTATTAGGCCAGAGTAAGAGTTAAGACCTTAACCAGTAGGCCAGAGTACGAGTCTAAGACCTTAGCTATTAGGCCAGAGTAAGAGTTAAGACCTTAGCTATTAGGCCAGAGTAAGAGTTAAGACCTTAGCTATTAGGCCACAGTAAGTGTTAAGACCTTAACCATTAGGCCAGAGTACGAGTCTAAGACCTTAGCTATTAGGCCAGAGTAAGAGTTAAGACCTTAACCATTAAGCCAGAGTACGAGTCTAAGACCTTAGCTATTAGGCCAGAGTAAGAATTAAGACCTTAGCTATTAGGCCAGAGTAAGAGTTAAGACTTTAACCAGTAGTCCAGAGTAAGAGTTAAGACCTTAACCTGTAGGCGATAGTACTAGTCTAAGACCTTAGCTATTAGGCCAGAGAAAGAGTTAAGACCTTAACCAGCAGGGCAGAGTAAGAGTAAAGACCTTAACCATTAAGCCAGAGTACGAGTCTAAGATCTTAGCTATTAGGCCAGAGTAAGAGTTAAGACCTTAACCAGTAGGCCAGAGTAAGAGTTAAGACCTTAACCAGTAGGCCAGAGTAAGAGTTAAGACCTTAACCATTAGGCCAGAGTATGAGTCTAAGACCTTAGCTATTAGGCCAGAGTAAGAGTTAAGACCTTAACCAGTAGGACAGAGTAAGAGTTAAGACCTTAACCATTAGGCCATAGTACAAGTCTAAGACTTTAGCTATTAGGCCAGAGTAAGAGTTAAGACCTTAGCTATTAGGCCAGAGTAAGAGTTAAGACCTTAACCAGTAGGCCAGAGTACGAGTCTAAGACCTTAGCTATTAGGCCAGAGTAAGAGTTAAGACCTTAGCTATTAGGCCAGAGTAAGAGTTAATACCTTAACCTTTAGGCCAGAGTACGAGTCTAAGGCCTTAGCTATTAGGCCAAAGTAAGAGTTAAGACCTTAGCTATTAGGCCACAGTAAGTGTTAAGACCTTAACCATTAGGCCAGAGTACAAGTCTAAGACCTTAGCTATTAGGCCAGAGTAAGAGTTAAGACCTTAACCATTAAGCCAGAGTACGAGTCTAAGACCTTAGCTATTAGGCCAGAGTAAGAATTAAGACCTTAGCTATTAGGCCAGAGTAAGAGTTAAGACCTTAACCTTTAGACCAGAGTAAGAGTCTAAGACCTTAGCTATTAGGCCAGAATAAGAGTTAAGACCTTAACCATTAGGCCAGAGTAAGAGTCTAAGACCTTAGCTATTAGGCCAAAGTAAAAGTTAAGACCTTAGCTATTAGGCCAGAGTAAGAGTTAAGACCTTAACCATTAGGCCATAGTACGAGTCTAAGACCTTAGCTATTAGGCCAGAGTAAGAGTTAAGACCTTAGCTATTAGGCCAGAGTAAGAGTTAAGACCTTAACCAGTAGGCTGGAGTATGAGTCTAAGACCTTAGCTATTAGGCCAGAGTAAGAGTGAAGACCTTAACCAGTAGGCCAGAGTAAGAGTTAAGACCTTTACCTGTAGGCCAGAGTAAGAGTTAAGACCTTAACCATTAGGCCAGAGTACGAGTCTAAGACCTTAGCTATTAGGCCAGAGTATGAGTCTAAGACCTTAGCTATTAGGCCAGAGTAAGAGTTAAGACCTTAACCATTAGGCCAGAGTACGAGTCAAAGACCTTAGCTATTAGGCCAGAGTAAGAGTTAAGACCTTAGCTATTAGGCCAGAGTAAGAGTTAAGACCTTAACCATTAGGCCAGAGTACGAGTCTAAGACCTTAGCTATTAGGCCAGACTGAAAGTTAAGACCTTAGCTATTAGGCCAGAGTAAGAGTTAAGACCTTAACCATTAGGCCATAGTACGAGTCTAAGACCTTAGCTATTAGGCCAGAGTAAGAGGTAAGACTTAAACCAGTAGGCCAGAGTAAGAGTTAAGACCTTAACCTGTAGGCCATAGTACTAGTCTAAGACCTTAGATATTAGGCCAGAGTAAGAGTTAAGACCTTAACTAGCAGGCCAGAGTAAGAGTTAAGACCTTAACCATTAGGCCAGAGTACGAGCCTAAGACTTTAGCTATTAGGCCAGAGTAAGAGTTAAGACCTTAACCAGTAGGCCAGAGTAAGAGTTAAGACCTTAACCAGTAGGCCAGAGTAAAAGTTAAGACCTTAACCATTAGGCCAGAGTATGAGTCTAAGACCTTAGCTATTAGGCCAGAGTACGAGCCTAAGACCTTAGCTATTAGGCCAGAGTAAGAGTTAAGACCTTAACCAGTAGGCCAGAGTAAAAGTTAAGACCTTCACCATTAGGCCAGAGTACGAGTCAAAGACCTTAGCTATTAGGCCAGAGTAAGAGTTAAGACCTTAACTATTAGGCCAGAGTAAGAGTCTAAGACCTTAGCTATTAGCCCAGAGTAAGAGTTAAGACCTTAACCATTAGG
The DNA here is from genome assembly GCF_964204655.1 of Triturus cristatus. NCBI lineage: Eukaryota > Metazoa > Chordata > Amphibia > Caudata > Salamandridae > Triturus > Triturus cristatus. Next base: position 12,038 of record NW_028187867.1, on the reverse strand, counting down.
CCAGACTAAGAGTTAAGACCTTAACCAGTAGGCCATAGTACGAGTCTAAGTCCTTAGCTATTAGGCCAGAGTAAGAGTTAAGACCTTAACCATTAGGCCAGGGTACGAGTCTAAGACCTTATCTATTAGGCCAGAGTAAACGTTAAGACCTTAGCTATTAGGCCAGAGTAAGAGTTAAGACCTTAACCATTAGGCCATAGTACAAGTCTAAGACCTTAGCTATTAGGCCAGAGTAAGAGTTAAGACTTTAACCAATAGTTCAGAGTAAGAGTTAAGACCTTAATCTGTAGGCCATAGTACTAGTCTAAGACCTTAGCTATTAGGCCAGAGTAAGAGTTAAGACCTTAACCAGCAGGCCAGAGTAAGAGTAAAGACCTTAACCAGTAGGTCAGAGTAAGAGTTAAGACCTTAACCATTAAGCCAGAGTACGAGTCTAAGACATTAGCTATTAGGCCAGAGTAAGAGTTAAGACCTTTACCAGTAGGCCAGAGTAAGAGTTAAGACCTTAACCAGTAGGCCAGAGTAAGAGTTAAGACCTTAACCATTAGGCCAGAGTATGAGTCTAAGACCTTAGCTATTATGTCAGAGTAAGAGTTGAGACCTTAACCAGTAGGACAGAGTAAGAGTTAAGACCATAACCATTAGGCCATAGTACAAGTCTAAGACTTTAGCTATTAGGCCAGAGTAAGAGTTAAGACCTTAGCTATTAGGCCAGAGTAAGAGTTAAGACCTTAACCAGTAGGCCAGAGTACGAGTCTAAGACCTTAGCTATTAGGCCAGAGTAAGAGTTAAGACCTTAGCTATTAGGCCAGAGTAAGAGTTAAGACCTTAGCTATTAGGCCACAGTAAGTGTTAAGACCTTAACCATTAGGCCAGAGTACGAGTCTAAGACCTTAGCTATTAGGCCAGAGAAAGAGTTAAGACCTTAACCATTAAGCCAGAGTACGAGTCTAAGACCTTAGCTATTAGGCCAGAGTAAGAATTAAGACCTTAGCTATTAGGCCAGAGTAAGAGTTAAGACTTTAACCAGTAGTCCAGAGTAAGAGTTAAGACCTTAACCTGTAGGCGATAGTACTAGTCTAAGACCTTAGCTATTAGGCCAGAGTAAGAGTTAAGACCTTAACCAGCAGGGCAGAGTAAGAGTAAAGACCTTAACCATTAAGCCAGAGTACGAGTCTAAGATCTTAGCTATTAGGCCAGAGTAAGAGTTAAGACCTTAACCAGTAGGCCAGAGTAAGAGTTAAGACCTTAACCAGTAGGCCAGAGTAAGAGTTAAGACCTTAACCATTAGGCCAGAGTATGAGTCTAAGACCTTAGCTATTAGGCCAGAGTAAGAGTTAAGACCTTAACCAGTAGGACAGAGTAAGAGTTAAGACCTTAACCATTAGGCCATAGTACAAGTCTAAGACTTTAGCTATTAGGCCAGAGTAAGAGTTAAGACCTTAGCTATTAGACCAGAGTAAGAGTTAAGACCTTAACCAGTAGGCCAGAGTACGAGTCTAAGACCTTAGCTATTAGGCCAGAGTAAGAGTTAAGACCTTAGCTATTAGGCCAGAGTAAGAGTTAATACCTTAACCTTTAGGCCAGAGTACGAGTCTAAGGCCTTAGCTATTAGGCCAAAGTAAGAGTTAAGACCTTAGCTATTAGGCCACAGTAAGTGTTAAGACCTTAACCATTAGGCCAGAGTACAAGTCTAAGACCTTAGCTATTAGGCCAGAGTAAGAGTTAAGACCTTAACCATTAAGCCAGAGTACGAGTCTAAGACCTTAGCTATTAGGCCAGAGTAAGAATTAAGACCTTAGCTATTAGGCCAGAGTAAGAGTTAAGACCTTAACCTTTAGGCCAGAGTAAGAGTCTAAGACCTTAGCTATTAGGCCAGAATAAGAGTTAAGACCTTAACCATTAGGCCAGAGTAAGAGTCTAAGACCTTAGCTATTAGGCCAAAGTAAAAGTTAAGACCTTAGCTATTAGGCCAGAGTAAGAGTTAAGACCTTAACCATTAGGCCATAGTACAAGTCTAAGACCTTAGCTATTAGGCCAGAGTAAGAGTTAAGACCTTAGCTATTAGGCCAGAGTAAGAGTTAAGACCTTAACCAGTAGGCTGGAGTATGAGTCTAAGACCTTAGCTATTAGGCCAGAGTAAGAGTGAAGACCTTAACCAGTAGGCCAGAGTAAGAGTTAAGACCTTTACCTGTAGGCCAGAGTAAGAGTTAAGACCTTAACCATTAGGCCAGAGTACGAGTCTAAGACCTTAGCTATTAGGCCAGAGTATGAGTCTAAGACCTTAGCTATTAGGCCAGAGTAAGAGTTAAGACCTTAACCATTAGGCCAGAGTACGAGTCAAAGACCTTAGCTATTAGGCCAGAGTAAGAGTTAAGACCTTAGCTATTAGGCCAGAGTATGAGTTAAGACCTTAACCATTAGGCCAGAGTATGAGTCTAAGACCTTAGCTATTAGGCCAGAGTAAGAATTAAGACCTTAGCTATTAGGCCAGAGTAAGAGTTAAGACCTTAACCTTTAGGCCAGAGTACGATTCTAAGACCTTAGCTATTAGGCCAGAGTAAGAGTTAAGACCTTAACCATTAGGCCAGAGTACGAGTCTAAGACCTTAGCTATTAGGCCAGAGTAAGAGTTAAGACCTTAACCAGTAGGGCAGAGTAAGAGTTAAAACCTTAATCATTAGGCCAGAGCACGAGTCTAAGACCTTAGCTATTAGGCCAGAGAAAGAGTTAAGACCTTAACCATTAGGCCAGAGTACGAGTCTAAGACCTTAGCTATTAGGCCAGAGTAAAAGTTAAGACCTTAGCTATTAGGCCAGAGTAAGAGTTAAGACCTTAACCATTAGGCCATAGTACGAGTCTAAGACCTTAGCTATTAGGCCAGAGTAAGAGTTAAGACTTTAACCAGTAGTCCAGAGTAAGAGTTAAGACCTTAACCTGTAGGCCATAGTACTAGTCTAAGACCTTAGCTATTAGGCCAGAGTAAGAGTTAAGACCTTAACCAGTAGACCAGAGTAAGAGTAAAGACCTTAATCAGTAGGCCAGAGTAAGAGTTAAGACCTTAACCATTAAGCCAGAGTACGAGTCTAAGACCTTAGCTATTAGGCCAGAGTAAGAGTTAAGACCTTAACCAGTAGGCCAGAGTAAGAGTTAAGACCTTAACCAGTAGGCCAGAGTAAAAGTTAAGACCTTAACCATTAGGCCAGAGTACGAGTCTAAGACCTTAGCTATTAGGCCAGAGTAAGAGTTAAGACCTTAGCTATTAGGCCAGAGTAAGAGTCAAAGACCTTAGCTATTAGCCCAGAGTAAGAGTTAAGACCTTAACCATTAGGCCAGACTAAGAGTTAAGACCTTAACCAGTAGGCCATAGTACGAGTCTAAGACCTTAGCTATTAGGCCAGAGTAAGAGTTAAGACCTTAACCATTAGGCCAGAGTAAGAGTCTAAGACCTTAGCTATTAGGCCAGAGTAAAAGTTAAGACCTTAGCTATTAGGCCAGAATAAGAGTTAAGACCTTAACCATTAGGCCATAGTACGAGTCTAAGACCTTAGCTATTAGGCCAGAGTAAGAGTTAAGACTTTAACCAGTAGTCCAGAGTAAGAGTTAAGACCTTAACCTGTAGGCGATAGTACTAGTCTAAGACCTTAGCTATTAGGCCAGAGTAAGAGTTAAGACCTTAACCAGCAGGGCAGAGTAAGAGTAAAGACCTTAACCATTAAGCCAGAGTACGAGTCTAAGATCTTAGCTATTAGGCCAGAGTAAGAGTTAAGACCTTAACCAGTAGGCCAGAGTAAGAGTTAAGACCTTAACCAGTAGGCCAGAGTAAGAGTTAAGACCTTAACCATTAGGCCAGAGTATGAGTCTAAGACCTTAGCTATTAGGCCAGAGTAAGAGTTAAGACCTTAACCAGTAGGACAGAGTAAGAGTTAAGACCTTAACCATTAGGCCATAGTACAAGTCTAAGACTTTAGCTATTAGGCCAGAGTAAGAGTTAAGACCTTAGCTATTAGGCCAGAGTAAGAGTTAAGACCTTAACCAGTAGGCCAGAGTACGAGTCTAAGACCTTAGCTATTAGGCCAGAGTAAGAGTTAAGACCTTAGCTATTAGGCCAGAGTAAGAGTTAAGACCTTAGCTATTAGGCCACAGTAAGTGTTAAGACCTTAACCATTAGGCCAGAGTACGAGTCTAAGACCTTAGCTATTAGGCCAGAGTAAGAGTTAGACCTTAACCATTAAGCCAGAGTACGAGTCTAAGACCTTAGCTATTAGGCCAGAGTAAGAATTAAGACCTTAGCTATTAGGCCAGAGTAAGAGTTAAGACTTTAACCAGTAGTCCAGAGTAAGAGTTAAGACCTTAACCTGTAGGCGATAGTACTAGTCTAAGACCTTAGCTATTAGGCCAGAGTAAGAGTTAAGACCTTAACCAGCAGGGCAGAGTAAGAGTAAAGACCTTAACCATTAAGCCAGAGTACGAGTCTAAGATCTTAGCTATTAGGCCAGAGTAAGAGTTAAGACCTTAACCAGTAGGCCAGAGTAAGAGTTAAGACCTTAACCAGTAGGCCAGAGTAAGAGTTAAGACCTTAACCATTAGGCCAGAGTATGAGTCTAAGACCTTAGCTATTAGGCCAGAGTAAGAGTTAAGACCTTAACCAGTAGGACAGAGTAAGAGTTAAGACCTTAACCATTAGGCCATAGTACAAGTCTAAGACTTTAGCTATTTGGCCAGAGTAAGAGTTAAGACCTTAGCTATTAGGCCAGAGTAAGAGTTAAGACCTTAACCAGTAGGCCAGAGTACGAGTCTAAGACCTTAGCTATTAGGCCAGAGTAAGAGTTAAGACCTTAGCTATTAGGCCAGAGTAAGAGTTAATACCTTAACCTTTAGGCCAGAGTACGAGTCTAAGGCCTTAGCTATTAGGCCAAAGTAAGAGTTAAGACCTTAGCTATTAGGCCACAGTAAGTGTTAAGACCTTAACCATTAGGCCAGAGTACAAGTCTAAGACCTTAGCTATTAGGCCAGAGTAAGAGTTAAGACCTTAACCATTAAGCCAGAGTACGAGTCTAAGACCTTAGCTATTAGGCCAGAGTAAGAATTAAGACCTTAGCTATTAGGCCAGAGTAAGAGTTAAGACCTTAACCTTTAGGCCAGGGTATGATTCTAAGACCTTAGCTATTAGGCCAGAGTAAGAGTTAAGACCTTAACCATTAGGCCAGAGTACGAGTCTAAGACCTTAGCTATTAGGCCAGAGAAAGAGTTAAGACCTTAAAAAGTAGGGCAGAGTAAGAGTTAAAACCTTAATCATTAGGCCAGAGCACAAGTCTAAGACCTTAGCTATTAGGCCAGAGTAAGAGTTAAGACCTTTAACCATTAGGCCAGAGTACGAGTCTAAGACCTTAGCTATTAGGCCAGAGTAAGAGTTAAGACCTTAGCTATTAGGCCAGAGTAATAGTTAAGTTCTTAACCTTTAGGCCAGAGTATGAGTCTAAGGCCTTAGCTATTAGGCCAGAGTAAGAGTTAAGACCTTAGCTATTAGGCCACAGTAAGTGTTAAGACCTTAACCATTAGGCCAGAGTACGAGTCTAAGACCTTAGCTATTAGGCCAGAGTAAGAGTTAAGACCTTAACCATTAAGCCAGAGTACGAGTCTAAGACCTTAGCTATTAGTTCAGAGTAAGTGTTAAGACCTTAACCAGTAGGCCAGAGTAAGAGTTAAGACCTTAACCAGTAGGCCAGAGTAAGAGTTAAGACGTTAACCATTAGGCCAGAGTACGAGTCTAAGACCTTAGCTATTAGGCCAGAGTAAGAGTTAAGACCTTAGCTATTAGGCCAGAGTAAGAGTTAAGAACTTAACCAGTAGGCCGGAGTACGAGTCTAAGACCTTAGCTATTAGGCCAGAGTAAGAGTTAAGACCTTAACCAGTAGGCCAGAGTAAGAGTTAAGACCTTTACCTGTAGGCAAGAGTAAGAGTTAAGACCTTAATCATTAGGCCAGAGTACGAGTCTAAGACCTTAGCTATTAGGCCAGAGTAAGAGTTAAGACCTTAACCATTAAGCCAGAGTACGAGTCTAAGACCTTAGCTATTAGGCCAGAGTAAAAGTTAAGACCTTAGCTATTAGGCCAGAATAAGAGTTAAGACCTTAACCATTAGGCCATAGTACGAGTCTAAGACCTTAGCTATTAGGCCAGAGTAAGAGTTAAGACTTTAACCAGTAGTCCAGAGTAAGAGTTAAGACCTTAACCTGTAGGCGATAGTACTAGTCTAAGACCTTAGCTATTAGGCCAGAGTAAGAGTTAAGACCTTAACCAGCAGGGCAGAGTAAGAGTAAAGACCTTAACCATTAAGCCAGAGTACGAGTCTAAGATCTTAGCTATTAGGCCAGAGTAAGAGTTAAGACCTTAACCAGTAGGCCAGAGTAAGAGTTAAGACCTTAACCAGTAGGCCAGAGTAAGAGTTAAGACCTTAACCATTAGGCCAGAGTATGAGTCTAAGACCTTAGCTATTAGGCCAGAGTAAGAGTTAAGACCTTAACCAGTAGGACAGAGTAAGAGTTAAGACCTTAACCATTAGGCCATAGTACAAGTCTAAGACTTTAGCTATTAGGCCAGAGTAAGAGTTAAGACCTTAGCTATTAGGCCAGAGTAAGAGTTAAGACCTTAACCAGTAGGCCAGAGTACGAGTCTAAGACCTTAGCTATTAGGCCAGAGTAAGAGTTAAGACCTTAGCTATTAGGCCAGAGTAAGAGTTAAGACCTTAGCTATTAGGCCACAGTAAGTGTTAAGACCTTAACCATTAGGCCAGAGTACGAGTCTAAGACCTTAGCTATTAGGCCAGAGTAAGAGTTAAGACCTTAACCATTAAGCCAGAGTACGAGTCTAAGACCTTAGCTATTAGGCCAGAGTAAGAATTAAGACCTTAGCTATTAGGCCAGAGTAAGAGTTAAGACTTTAACCAGTAGTCCAGAGTAAGAGTTAAGACCTTAACTTGTAGGCGATAGTACTAGTCTAAGACCTTAGCTATTAGGCCAGAGTAAGAGTTAAGACCTTAACCAGCAGGGCAGAGTAAGAGTAAAGACCTTAACCATTAAGCCAGAGTACGAGTCTAAGATCTTAGCTATTAGGCCAGAGTAAGAGTTAAGACCTTAACCAGTAGGCCAGAGTAAGAGTTAAGACCTTAACCAGTAGGCCAGAGTAAGAGTTAAGACCTTAACCATTAGGCCAGAGTATGAGTCTAAGACCTTAGCTATTAGGCCAGAGTAAGAGTTAAGACCTTAACCAGTAGGACAGAGTAAGAGTTAAGACCTTAACCATTAGGCCATAGTACAAGTCTAAGACTTTAGCTATTAGGCCAGAGTAAGAGTTAAGACCTTAGCTATTAGGCCAGAGTAAGAGTTAAGACCTTAACCAGTAGGCCAGAGTACGAGTCTAAGACCTTAGCTATTAGGCCAGAGTAAGAGTTAAGACCTTAGCTATTAGGCCAGAGTAAGAGTTAATACCTTAACCTTTAGGCCAGAGTACGAGTCTAAGGCCTTAGCTATTAGGCCAAAGTAAGAGTTAAGACCTTAGATATTAGGCCACAGTAAGTGTTAAGACCTTAACCATTAGGCCAGAGTACAAGTCTAAGACCTTAGCTATTAGGCCAGAGTAAGAGTTAAGACCTTAACCATTAAGCCAGAGTACGAGTCTAAGACCTTAGCTATTAGGCCAGAGTAAGAATTAAGACCTTAGCTATTAGGCCAGAGTAAGAGTTAAGACCTTAACCTTTAGGCCAGGGTATGATTCTAAGACCTTAGCTATTAGGCCAGAGTAAGAGTTAAGACCTTAACCATTAGGCCAGAGTACGAGTCTAAGACCTTAGCTATTAGGCCAGAGAAAGAGTTAAGACCTTAAAAAGTAGGGCAGAGTAAGAGTTAAAACCTTAATCATTAGGCCAGAGCACAAGTCTAAGACCTTAGCTATTAGGCCAGAGTAAGAGTTAAGACCTTTAACCATTAGGCCAGAGTACGAGTCTAAGACCTTAGCTATTAGGCCAGAGTAAGAGTTAAGACCTTAGCTATTAGGCCAGAGTAATAGTTAAGCCCTTAACCTTTAGGCCAGAGTATGAGTCTAAGGCCTTAGCTATTAGGCCAGAGTAAGAGTTAAGACCTTAGCTATTAGGCCACAGTAAGTGTTAAGACCTTAACCATTAGGCCAGAGTACGAGTCTAAGACCTTAGCTATTAGGCCAGAGTAAGAGTTAAGACCTTAACCATTAAGCCAGAGTACGAGTCTAAGACCTTAGCTATTAGTTCAGAGTAAGTGTTAAGACCTTAACCAGTAGGCCAGAGTAAGAGTTAAGACCTTAACCAGTAGGCCAGAGTAAGAGTTAAGACCTTAACCATTAGGCCAGAGTACGAGTCTAAGACCGTAGCTATTAGGCCAGAGTAAGAGTTAAGACCTTAGCTATTAGGCCAGAGTAAGAGTTAAGACCTTAACCAGTAGGCCGGAGTACGAGTCTAAGACCTTAGCTATTAGGCCAGAGTAAGAGTTAAGACCTTAACCAGTAGGCCAGAGTAAGAGTTAAGACCTTTACCTGTAGGCAAGAGTAAGAGTTAAGACCTTAATCATTAGGCCAGAGTACGAGTTTAAGACCTTAGCTATTAGGCCAGAGTAAGAGTTAAGACCTTAACCATTAAGCCAGAGTACGAGTCTAAGATCTTAGCTATTAGGCCAGAGTAAGAATTAAGACCTTAGCTATTAGGCCAGAGTAAGAGTTAAGACTTTAACCTGTAGGCGATAGTACTAGTCTAAGACCTTAGCTATTAGGCCAGAGTAAGAGTTAAGACCTTAACCAGCAGGGCAGAGTAAGAGTAAAGACCTTAACCATTAAGCCAGAGTACGAGTCTAAGATCTTAGCTATTAGGCCAGAGTAAGAGTTAAGACCTTAACCAGTAGGCCAGAGTAAGAGTTAAGACCTTAACCAGTAGGCCAGAGTAAGAGTTAAGACCTTAACCATTAGGCCAGAGTATGAGTCTAAGACCTTAGCTATTAGGCCAGAGTAAGAGTTAAGACCTTAACCAGTAGGACAGAGTAAGAGTTAAGACCTTAACCATTAGGCCATAGTACAAGTCTAAGACTTTAGCTATTAGGCCAGAGTAAGAGTTAAGACCTTAGCTATTAGGCCAGAGTAAGAGTTAAGACCTTAACCAGTAGGCCAGAGTACGAGTCTAAGACCTTAGCTATTAGGCCAGAGTAAGAGTTAAGACCTTAGCTATTAGGCCAGAGTAAGAGTTAATACCTTAACCTTTAGGCCAGAGTACGAGTCTAAGGCCTTAGCTATTAGGCCAAAGTAAGAGTTAAGACCTTAGATATTAGGCCACAGTAAGTGTTAAGACCTTAACCATTAGGCCAGAGTACAAGTCTAAGACCTTAGCTATTAGGCCAGAGTAAGAGTTAAGACCTTAACCATTAAGCCAGAGTACGAGTCTAAGACCTTAGCTATTAGGCCAGAGTAAGAATTAAGACCTTAGCTATTAGGCCAGAGTAAGAGTTAAGACCTTAACCTTTAGGCCAGGGTATGATTCTAAGACCTTAGCTATTAGGCCAGAGTAAGAGTTAAGACCTTAACCATTAGGCCAGAGTACGAGTCTAAGACCTTAGCTATTAGGCCAGAGAAAGAGTTAAGACCTTAAAAAGTAGGGCAGAGTAAGAGTTAAAACCTTAATCATTAGGCCAGAGCACAAGTCTAAGACCTTAGCTATTAGGCCAGAGTAAGAGTTAAGACCTTTAACCATTAGGCCAGAGTACGAGTCTAAGACCTTAGCTATTAGGCCAGAGTAAGAGTTAAGACCTTAGCTATTAGGCCAGAGTAATAGTTAAGCCCTTAACCTTTAGGCCAGAGTATGAGTCTAAGGCCTTAGCTATTAGGCCAGAGTAAGAGTTAAGACCTTAGCTATTAGGCCACAGTAAGTGTTAAGACCTTAACCATTAGGCCAGAGTACGAGTCTAAGACCTTAGCTATTAGGCCAGAGTAAGAGTTAAGACCTTAACCATTAAGCCAGAGTACGAGTCTAAGACCTTAGCTATTAGTTCAGAGTAAGTGTTAAGACCTTAACCGGTAGGCCAGAGTAAGAGTTAAGACCTTAACCAGTAGGCCAGAGTAAGAGTTAAGACCTTAACCATTAGGCCAGAGTACGAGTCTAAGACCGTAGCTATTAGGCCAGAGTAAGAGTTAAGACCTTAGCTATTAGGCCAGAGTAAGAGTTAAGACCTTAACCAGTAGGCCGGAGTACGAGTCTAAGACCTTAGCTATTAGGCCAGAGTAAGAGTTAAGACCTTAACCAGTAGGCCAGAGTAAGAGTTAAGACCTTTACCTGTAGGCAAGAGTAAGAGTTAAGACCTTAATCATTAGGCCAGAGTACGAGTTTAAGACCTTAGCTATTAGGCCAGAGTAAGAGTTAAGACCTTAACCATTAAGCCAGAGTACGAGTCTAAGATCTTAGCTATTAGGCCAGAGTAAGAATTAAGACCTTAGCTATTAGGCCAGAGTAAGAGTTAAGACTTTAACCTGTAGGCGATAGTACTAGTCTAAGACCTTAGCTATTAGGCCAGAGTAAGAGTTAAGACCTTAACCAGCAGGGCAGAGTAAGAGTAAAGACCTTAACCATTAAGCCAGAGTACGAGTCTAAGATCTTAGCTATTAGGCCAGAGTAAGAGTTAAGACCTTAACCAGTAGGCCAGAGTAAGAGTTAAGACCTTAACCAGTAGGCCAGAGTAAGAGTTAAGACCTTAACCATTAGGCCAGAGTATGAGTCTAAGACCTTAGCTATTAGGCCAGAGTAAGAGTTAATACCTTAACCAGTAGGACAGAGTAAGAGTTAAGACCTTAACCATTAGGCCATAGTACAAGTCTAAGACTTTAGCTATTAGGCCAGAGTAAGAGTTAAGACCTTAGCTATTAGGCCAGAGTAAGAGTTAAGACCTTAACCAGTAGGCCAGAGTACGAGTCTAAGACCTTAGCTATTAGGCCAGAGTAAGAGTTAAGACCTTAGCTATTAGGCCAGAGTAAGAGTTAATACCTTAACCTTTAGGCCAGAGTACGAGTCTAAGGCCTTAGCTATTAGGCCAAAGTAAGAGTTAAGACCTTAGATATTAGGCCACAGTAAGTGTTAAGACCTTAACCATTAGGCCAGAGTACAAGTCTAAGACCTTAGCTATTAGGCCAGAGTAAGAGTTAAGACCTTAACCATTAAGCCAGAGTACGAGTCTAAGACCTTAGCTATTAGGCCAGAGTAAGAATTAAGACCTTAGCTATTAGGCCAGAGTAAGAGTTAAGACCTTAACCTTTAGGCCAGGGTATGATTCTAAGACCTTAGCTATTAGGCCAGAGTAAGAGTTAAGACCTTAACCATTAGGCCAGAGTACGAGTCTAAGACCTTAGCTATTAGGCCAGAGAAAGAGTTAAGACCTTAAAAAGTAGGGCAGAGTAAGAGTTAAAACCTTAATCATTAGGCCAGAGCACAAGTCTAAGACCTTAGCTATTAGGCCAGAGTAAGAGTTAAGACCTTTAACCATTAGGCCAGAGTACGAGTCTAAGACCTTAGCTATTAGGCCAGAGTAAGAGTTAAGACCTTAGCTATTAGGCCAGAGTAATAGTTAAGCCCTTAACCTTTAGGCCAGAGTATGAGTCTAAGGCCTTAGCTATTAGGCCAGAGTAAGAGTTAAGACCTTAGCTATTAGGCCACAGTAAGTGTTAAGACCTTAACCATTAGGCCAGAGTACGAGTCTAAGACCTTAGCTATTAGGCCAGAGTAAGAGTTAAGACCTTAACCATTAAGCCAGAGTACGAGTCTAAGACCTTAGCTATTAGTTCAGAGTAAGTGTTAAGACCTTAACCAGTAGGCCAGAGTAAGAGTTAAGACCTTAACCAGTAGGCCAGAGTAAGAGTTAAGACCTTAACCATTAGGCCAGAGTACGAGTCTAAGACCGTAGCTATTAGGCCAGAGTAAGAGTTAAGACCTTAGCTATTAGGCCAGAGTAAGAGTTAAGACCTTAACCAGTAGGCCGGA
>NW_028187866.1:0-17000 GCF_964204655.1 Triturus cristatus | reverse complement strand
TCCTCGTCTGGAGGTGGACATTCACTGAGTACCATTACTTCAGTTCATGGTCTGTCATAACTTGCGGGTTCCTCCACTGCTGGCCTGGCGGTGCACATTCACTGAGTACCATTAGTTCAGTTCATTGCCTGTCATAACTTGCAGGTTCCTCCTCTGGTGGCCTGGAGGTGGCCATTCACTGAGTACCATTACTTCAGTTCATTGCCTGACATAACTTGCAGGTTCCTCCTCTGGTGGCCTGGAGGTGGCCACTCACTGAGGACCATTACTTCAGTTCCTTGCCTGTCATAACTTGCAGGTTCCTCCTCTGGTGGTCTGGCGGTGCACATTCACTGAGTACCATTACTTCAGTTCATTGCCGGTCATCGCTTGCAGGTTCCTCTTCTGGAGGTGGCCATTCACTGAGTACCATTACTTCAGTTCACGGCCTGACATCACTGGCAGGTTCCTCCTCTGTTTGCCTGCAGGTGGCCATTCACTGAGTACCATTACTTCAGTTCACGGCCTGTCATCACTTGCAGGTTCCTCCTCTGGTGTCCTGGAGGTGGCAATTCGCTGAGTACCATTACTTAAGTTCATGTTCTGTCATAACTTGCAGGTTCCTCGTCTGGAGGTGGACATTCACTGAGTACCATTACTTCAGTTCATATTCTGTCATAACTTGCAGGTTCCTCCTCTGGTGGCCTGGCAGTGGACTTTCACTGAGTACCATTATTTCAGTTCATGGTCTTTCATCACATTCAGGTTCCTCCTCTGGTGGCCTGGCGGTGCACATTCACTGAGTACCATTACTTCAGTTTATTGCCGGTGATCGCTTGCAGGTTCCTCTTCTGGAGGTGGCCATTCACTGAGTACCATTATTTCTGTTCATTGCCTGTCATAACCCGCAGGTTCCTCCTCACGTGGCCTGGAGGTTTCCATTCACTGAGTACCATTACTTCAGTTCATGGTCTGTCGTAACTTGCAGGTTCTTCTTCTGGAGGTCTGGTTGTGGCCATTCACTGAGTACCATTAGTTCAGTTAACGGCCTGTCAGCACTTGCAGGTTCCTCCTCTGGTGGCCTGGAGGTGGCCATTCACTGAGTACCATTACTTCAGTTCATTGCCTGTCATCACTTGCAGGTTCCTCCTCTGGTGGCCTGGAGCTGGCCATTCACTGAGTACCATTATTTCAGTTCATGGCCTGTCATCACTTGCAGGTTCCTCCTCTGGTGACCTGGAGGTGGCCATTCACTGAGTACCATTACTTCAGTTCATGGTCTGTCATAACTTGCAGGTTCCTCTTCTGGAGGTCTGGAGGTGGCCATTCACTGAGTACCATTACTTCAGTTCATGGCCTGTCGTAACTTGCAGGTTCCTCCTCTGGTGGCCTGAAGGTGGCCATTCACTGAGTACCATTACTTCAGTTCACGGCCTGTCATCACTTGCAGGTTCCTCCTCTGGTGGCCTGGAGGTTGCCATTCACTGAGTACCATTACTTCAGTTCACGGCCTGTCATCACCTGCAGGTTCCTCCTCTGGTGGCCTGGAGGTGGCCATTCACTGACTACCATTTCTTCAGTTCATGGTCTGTCATAACTTGCAGGTTCGTCGTCTGGAGGTGGACATTCACTGAGAACCATTACTTCAGTTCATGGTCTGTCATAACTTTCAGGTTCCTCCTCTAGTGGCCTGGCGGTGGACTTTCACTGAGTACCATTATTTCAGTTTATGGTCTGTCATAACTTTCAGGTTCCTCCTCTGGTGGCCTGGCGGTGGACGTTCACTGAGTACCATTACTTCAGTTCATTGCCTGTCATCACTTGCAGGTTCCTCCTTTGGTGGCCTGGAATAGGTCATTCACTGAGTACCATTACTTCAGTTCATTGCCTGTCATAACTTGCAGGTTCCTCCTCTGGTGGCCTGGCGGTGCACATTCACTGAGTACCAGTACTTCAGTTCATTGCCGGTCATCGCTTGCAGGTTCCTCTTCTGGAGGTGGCCATTCACTGAGTACCATTACCTCAGTTCACGACCTGATATCAATTGCAGGTTCCTCCGATGGTTGCCTGAAGATGGCCATTCACTGAGTACCATTACTTCAGTTCATTGCCTGTCATAACTTGCAGGTTCCTCCTCTGGTGGCCTTGAGGTGGCCATTCACTGAGTACCATTACTTCAGTTCATTGCCTGACATAACTTGCAGGTTCCTCCTCTAGTGGCCTGGAGGTGGCCACTCACTGAGGACCATTACTTCAGTTCATTGCCTGTCATAACTTGCAGGTTCCTCCTCTGGTGGTCTGGCGGTGCACATTCACTGAGTACCATTACTTCAGTTCATTGCCGGTCATCGCTTGCAGGTTCCTCTTCTGGAGGTGGCCATTCACTGAGTACCATTACTTCAGTTCACGACCTGACATCACTTGCAGGTTCCTCCTCTGGTGGCCTGGAGGTGGCCATTCACTGAGTACCATTACTTCAGTTCATGGCCTGTCGTAACTTGCAGGTTCCTCCTCTGGTGGCCTGAAGGTGGCCATTCACTGAGTACCATTACTTCAGTTAACGGCCTGTCATCACTTGCAGGTTCCTCCTCTGGTGGCCTGGAGGTGGCCATTCACTGAGTACCATTACTTCAGTTCATGGCCTGTCGTAACTTGCAGGTTCCTCCTCTGGTGGCCTGAAGGTGGCCATTCACTGAGTACCATTACTTCAGTTCACGGCCTGTCATCACTTGCAGGTTCCTCCTCTGGTGGCCTGGAGGTTGCCGTTCACTGAGTACCATTACTTCAGTTCACGGCCTGTCATCACCTGCAGGTTCCTCCTCTGGTGACCTGGAGGTGGCCATTCACTGAGTACCATTACTTCAGTTCATGGTCTGTCATAACTTGCAGGTTCCTCGTCTGGAGGTGGACATTCACTGAGTGCCATTACTTCAGTTCATGGTCTGTCATAACTTGCAGGTTCCTCCTCTGGTGGCCTGGCGGTGGACTTTCACTGAGTATCATTATTTCAGTTCATGGTCTGTCATAACTTGCAGGTTCCTTCTCTGGTGGCCTGGAGATGGTTATTCACTGAGTACCATTATTTCAGTTCATGGCCTGTCATCACTTGCAGGTTCCTCCTCTGGTGGCCTGGAGGTGGCCATTCACTGAGTACCATTACTTCAGTTCATGGTCTGTCATAACTTGCAGGTTCCTCTTCTGGAGGTCTGGAGGTGGCCATTCACTGAGTACCATTACTTCAGTTCATGGCCTGTCGTAACTTGCAGGTTCCTCCTCTGGTGGCCTGAAGGTGGCCATTCACTGAGTACCATTACTTCAGTTCACGGCCTGTCATCACTTGCAGGTTCCTCCTCTGGTGGCCTGGACGTGGCCATTCACTGAGTACCATTACTTCAGTTCATTGCCTGTCATAACTTGCAGGTTCCTCCTCTGGTGGCCTGGAGGTGGCCATTCACTGAGTACCATTACTTCAGTTCATTGCCGGTCATCGCTTGCAGGTTCCTCTTCTGGAGGTGGCCATTCACTGAGTAACATTACTTCAGTTCACGGCCTGACATCACTGGCAGGTTCCTCCTCTGTTTGCCTGGAGGTGGCCATTCACTGAGTACCATTACTTCAGTTCACGGCCTGTCATCACTTGCAGGTTCCTCCTCTGGTGGCCTGGAGGTGGCCATTCGCTGAGTACCATTACTTCAGTTCATGGTCTGTCATAACTTGCAGGTTCCTCGTCTGGAGGTGGACATTCACTGAGTACCATTACTTCAGTTCATGGTCTGTCATAACTTGAAGGTTCCTCCTCTGGTGGCCTGGCAGTGGACTTTCACTGAGTACCATTATTTCAGTTCATGGTATGTCATCACTTTCAGGTTCCTCCTCTGGTGGCCTGGCGGTGCACATTCACTGAGTACCATTACTTCAGTTTATTGCCGGTCATCGCTTGCAGGTTCCTCTTCTGGAGGTGGCCATTCACTGAGTACCATTATTTCTGTTCCTTGCCTGTCATAACTTGCAGGTTCCTCCTCACGTGGCCTGGAGGTGGCCATTTACTGAGTACCATTACTTCAGTTCATGGTCCGTTGTAACTTGCAGGTTCCTCTTCTGGAGGTCTGGTTGTGGCCATTCACTGAGTACCATTACTTCAGTTAACGGCCTGTCAGCACTTGCAGGTTCCTCCTCTGGTGGCCTGGAGGTGGCCATTCACTGAGTACCATTACTTCAGTTCATTGCCTGTCATCACTTGCAGGTTCCTCCTCTGGTGGCCTGGAGGTGGCCATTCACTGAGTACCATTATGTCAGTTCATGGCCTGTCATAACTTGCAGGTTCCTCTTCTGGAGGTCTGGAGGTGGCCATTCACTGAGTACCATTACTTCAGTTCATGGCCAGTCGTAACTTGCAGGTTCCTCCTCTGGTGGCCTGAAGGTGGCCATTCACTGAGTACCATTACTTCAGTTCACGGCCTGTCATCACTTGCAGGTTCCTCCTCTGGTGGCCTGGAGGTTGCCATTCACTGAGTACCATTACTTCAGTTCACGGCCTGTCATCACCTGCAGGTTCCTCCTCTGGTGGCCTGGAGGTTGCCATTCACTGAGTACCATTACTTCAGTTCACGGCCTGTCATCACCTGCAGGTTCCTCCTCTTGTGGCCTGGAGGTGGCCATTCAATGAGTACCATTACTTCAGTTCATGGTCTGTCATAACTTGCAGGTTCCTCGTCTGGAGGTGGACATTCACTGAGTGCCATTACTTCAGTTCATGGTCTGTCATAACTTGCAGGTTCCTCCTCTGGTGGGCTGGCGGTGGACTTTCACTGAGTACCATTATTTCAGTTCATGGTCTGTCATAACTTGCAGGTTCCTTCTCTGGTGGCCTGGAGATGGTTATTCACTGAGTACCATTATTTCAGTTCATGGCCTGTCATCACTTGCAGGTTCCTCCTCTGGTGGCCTGGAGGTGGCCATTCACTGAGTACCATTACTTCAGTTCATGGTCTGTCATAACTTGCAGGTTCCTCTTCTGGAGGTCTGGAGGTGGCCATTCACTGAGTACCATTACTTCAGTTCATGGCCTGTCGTAACTTGCAGGTTCCTCCTCTGGTGGCCTGAAGGTGGCCATTCACTGAGTACCATTACTTCAGTTCACGGCCTGTCATCACTTGCAGGTTCCTCCTCTGGTGGCCTGGAGGTTGCCATTCACTGAGTACCATTACTTCAGTTCACGGCCTGTCATCACCTGCAGGTTCCTCCTCTGGTGGCCTGGACGTGGCCATTCACTGAGTACCATTACTTCAGTTCATGGTCTGTCATAACTTGCCGGTTCCTTGTCTGGAGGTGGACATTCACTGAGTACCATTACTTCAGTTCATGGTCTGTCATAACTTGCAGGTTCCTCCTCTGGTGGCCTGGTGGTGCATATTCACTGAGTACCATTACTTCAGTTCATTGCCGGTCATCGCTTGCAGGTTCCTCTTCTGGTGGCCTGGAGGTGGCCATTCACTGAGTACCATTACTTAAATTCACGGCCTGTCGTAACTTGCAGCTTCCTCCTCTGGTGGCCTGGAGGTGGACATTCACTAAGTACCATTACTTCAGTTCATGGCCTGTCATTACTTGCAGGTTCCTCCTCTGGTGGCCTGGCGGTGGACATTCACTGAGTATCATTACTTCAGTTCATGGTCCCTCATAACTTGCAGTTTCCTCCTCTGGTGGCCTGGCGGTGGACATTCACTTGGTACCATTACTTCAGTTCATGGCCTGTCATCACTTGCAGGTTCCTCCTCTGGTGGCCTGGAGGTGGCCATTCACTGAGTACCATTACTTCAGTTCATGGTCCGTCATAACTTGCAGGTTCCTCTTCTGGAGGTCTGGAGGTGGACATTCACTGAGTACCATTACTTCAGTTCATGGTCAGTCATAACTTGCAGGTTCCTCCGCTGGTGGCCTCGCGGTCGACTTTCACTGAGTACCATTACTTCAGTTCACGGTCTGTCATAACTTGCAGGTTCCTCATCTGGTGGCCTGGAGGTGGCCATTCACTGCGTATCATTACTTCAGTTCATGGTCTCTCATAACTTGCAGGTTCCTCCTCTGGTGGCCTGGAGGTGGCCATTCGCTGAGTACCATTACTTCAGTTCATGGCCTGTCATAACTTGCAGGTTCCTCGTCTGGACGTGGACATTCACTGAGTACCATTACTTCAGTTCATGGTCTGTCATCACTTTCAGGTTCCTCCTCTGGTGGCCTGGCGGTGGACATTCACTGAGTACCATTACTTCAGTTAATTGCCTGTCATCACTTGCAGGCTCCTACTTTGGTGGCCTGGAATAGGTCATTCACTGAGTACCATTACTTCAGTTCATTGACTGTCACAACTTGCAGGTTCCTCCTCTGGTGGCCTGGCGGTGCACATTCACTGAGTACCATTACTTCAGTTTATTGCCGGTCATCGCTTGCAGGTTCCTCTTCTGGAGGTGTCCATTCACTGAGTACCATTACTTCAGTTCATGGTCTGTCGTAACTTGCAGGTTCCTCTTCTGGAGGTCTGGTTGTGGCCATTCCCTGAGTACCATTACTTTAGCTCATGGCCTGTCGTAACTTGCAGGTTCCTCCTCTGGTGGCCTGGAGGTGGCCATTCACTGAGTACCATTACTTCAGTTAACGGCCTGTCATCACTTGCAGGTTCCTCCTCTGGTGGCCTGGAGGTGGCCATTCACTGAGTACCATTACTTCAGTTCATGGCCTGTCGTAACTTGCAGGTTCCTCCTCTGGTGGCCTGAAGGTGGCCATTAACTGAGTACCATTACTTCAGTTCACGGCCTGTCATCACTTGCAGGTTTCTCCTCTGGTGGCCTGGAGGTGGCCATTCACTGAGTACCATTACTTCAGTTCATGGTCTGTCATAACTTGCAGGTTCCCCGTCTGGAGGTGGACGTTCCCTGAGTGCTATTACTTCAGTTCATGGTCTGTCATAACTTGCAGGTTCCTCCTTTGGTGGCCTGGCGGTGGACTTTCAATGAGTACCATTATTTCAGTTCATGGTCTGTCATAACTTGCAGGTTCCTTCTCTGGTGGCCTGGAGATGGTTATTCACTGAGTACCATTATTTCAGATCATGGCCTGTCATCACTTGCAGGTTCCTCCTCTGGTGGCCTGGAGGTGGCCATTCACTGAGTACCATTACTTCAGTTCATGGTCTGTCATAAGTTGCAGGTTCCTCTTCTGGAGGTGGCCATTCACTGAGTACCATTACTTCAGTTCATGGCCTGTCGTAACTTGCAGGTTCCTCCTCTGGTGGCCTGAAGGTGGCCATTCACTGAGTACCATTACTTCAGTTCACGGCCTGTCATCACTTGCAGGTTCCTCCTCTGGTGGCCTGGAGGTTGCCATTCACTGATTACCATTACTTCAGTTCACGGCCTGTCATCACCTGCAGGTTCCTCCTCTGGTGGCCTGGAGGTGGCCATTCACTGAGTACCATTACTTCAGTTCATGGTCTGTCATAACTTGCAGGCTCCTCGTCTGGAGGTGGACATTCACTGAGTACCATTACTTCAGTTCATGGTCTGTCATAACTTGCGGGTTCCTCCACTGGTGGCCTGGCGGTGCACATTCACTGAGTACCATTACTTCAGTTCATTGCCGGTCATCGGTTGCAGGTTCCTCTTCTGGAGGTGGCCATTCACTGAGTACCATTACCTCAGTTCACGACCTGACATCACTTGCAGGTTCCTCCTCTGGTTGCCTGGAGGTGGCCATTCACGGAGTACCATTACTTCAGTTCATTGCCTGTCATAACTTGCAGGTTCCTCCTCTGGTGGCCTGGAGGTGGCCATTCACTGAGTACCATTACTTCAGTTCATTGCCTGACATAACTTGCAGGTTCCTCCTCTGGTGGCCTGGAGGTGGCCACTCACTGAGGACCATTACTTCAGTTCATTGCCTGTCATAACTTGCAGGTTCCTCGTCTGGTGGTCTGGCGGTGCACATTCACTGAGTACCATTACTTCAGTTCATTGCCGGTCATCGCTTGCAGGTTCCTCTTCTGGAGGTGGCCATTCACTAAGTACCATTACTTCAGTTCACAGCCTGACATCACTGGCAGGTTCCTCCTCCGGTGTCCTGGAGGTGGCAATTCGCTGAGTACCATTACTTCAGTTCATGGTCTGTCATAACTTGCAGGTTCCTCGTCTGGAGGTGGACATTCAGGGAGTACCATTTCTTCAGTTCATGGTCTGTCATAACTTGCAGGTTCCTCCTCTGTTTGCCTGCAGGTGGCCATTCACTGAGTACCATTACTTCAGTTCACGGCCTGTCATCACTTGCAGGTTCCTCCTCCGGTGTCCTGGAGGTGGCAATTCGCTGAGTACCATTACTTCAGTTCATGGTCTGTCATAACTTGCAGGTTCCTCGTCTGGAGGTGGACATTCAGGGAGTACCATTTCTTCAGTTCATGGTCTGTCATAACTTGCAGGTTCCTCCTCTGGTGGCCTGGCAGTGGACTTTCACTGAGTACCATTATTTCAGTTCATGGTCTGTCATCACTTTCAGGTTCCTCCTCTGGTGGCCTGGTGGTGCACATTCACTGAGTACCATTACTTCAGTTTATTGCCGGTCATCGCTTGCAGGTTCCTCTTCTGGAGGTGGCCATTCACTGAGTACCATTATTTCTGTTCATTGCCTGTCATAACCCACAGGTTCCTCCTCACGTGGCCTGGAGGTGGCCATTCACTGAGTACCATTACTTCAGTTCATGGTCTGTCGTAACTTGCAGGTTCTTCTTCTGGAGGTCTGGTTGTGGCCATTCACTGAGTACCATTAGTTCAGTTAACGGCCTGTCATCACTTGCAGGTTTCTCCTCTGGTGGCCTGGAGCTGGCCATTCACTGAGTACCATTATTTCAGTTCATGGCCTGTCATCACTTGCAGGTTCCTCCTCTGGTGGCCTGGAGGTGGCCATTCACTGAGTACCATTACTTCAGTTCATGGTCTGTCATAACTTGCAGGTTCCTCTTCTGGAGGTCTGGAGGTGGCCATTCACTGAGTACCATTACTTCAGTTCATGGCCTGTCGTAACTTGCAGGTTCCTCCTCTGGTGGCCTGAAGGTGGCCATTCACTGAGTACCATTACTTCAGTTCACGGCCTGTCATCACTTGCAGGTTCCTCCTCTGGTGGCGTGGAGGTTGCCATTCACTGAGTACCATTACTTCAGTTCACGGCCTGTCATCACCTGCAGGTTCCTCCTCTGGTGGCCTGGAGGTGGCCATTCACTGACTACCATTTCTTCAGTTCATGGTCTGTCATAGCTTGCAGGTTCGTCGTCTGGAGGTGGACATTCACTGAGTACCATTACTTCAGTTCATGTCCTGTCATACCTTGCAGGTTCCTCATCTGGTGGCCTGGCGGTGGACGTTCACTGAGTACCATTACTTCATTTCATTGCCTGTCATCACTTGCAGGTTCCTCCTTTGGTGGCCTGGAATAGGTCATTCACTGAGTACCATTACTTCAGTTCATTGCCTGTCATAACTTGCAGGTTCCTCCTCTGGTGGCCTGGCGGTGCACATTCACTGAGTACCATTACTTCAGTTCATTGCCGGTCATCGCTTGCAGGTTCCTCTTCTGGAGGTGGCCATTCACTGAGTACCATTACCTCAGTTCACGACCTGATATCACTTGCAGGTTCCTCCTCTGGTTGCCTGAAGGTGGCCATTCACTGAGTACCATTACTTCAGTTCATTGCCTGTTATAACTTGCAGGTTCCTCCTCTAGTGGCCTGGAGGTGGCTACTCACTGAGGACCATTACTTCAGTTCATTGCCTGTCATAACTTGCAGGTTCCTCCTCTGGTGGTCTGGCGGTGCACATTCACTGAGTACCATTACTTCAGTTAATTGCCGGTCATCGCTTGCAGGTTCCTCTTCTGGAGGTGGCCATTCACTGAGTACCATTACTTCAGTTCACGACCTGACATCACTTGCAGGTTCCTCCTCTGGTGGCCTGGAGGTGGCCATTCACTGAGTACCATTACTTCAGTTCATGGCCAGTCGTAACTTGCAGGTTCCTCCTCTGGTGGCCTGAATGTGGCCATTCACTGAGTACCATTACTTCAGTTAACGGCCTTTCATCACTTGCAGGTTCCTCCTCTGGTGGCCTGGAGGTGGCCATTCACTGAGTACCATTACTTCAGTTCATGGCCTGTCGTAACTTGCAGGTTCCTCCTCTGGTGGCCTGAAGGTGGCCATTCACTGAGTACCAATACTTCAGTTCACGGCCTGTCATCACTTGCAGGTTCCTCCTCTGGTGGCCTGGAGGTTGCCATTCGCTGAGTACCATTACTTCAGTTCACGGCCTGTCATCACCTGCAGGTTCCTCCTCTGGTGGCCTGGAGGTGGCCATTCGCTGAGTACCATTACTTCAGTTCATGGTCTGTCATAACTTGCAGGTTCCTCGTCTGGACGTGGACATTCACTGAGTACCATTACTTCAGTTCATGGTCTGTCATCACTTTCAGGTTCCTCCTCTGGTGGCCTGGCGGTGGACATTCACTGAGTACCATTACTTCAGTTAATTGCCTGTCATCACTTGCAGGCTCCTCCTTTGGTGGCCTGGAATAGGTCATTCACTGAGTACCATTACTTCAGTTCATTGACTGTCACAACTTGCAGGTTCCTCCTCTGGTGGCCTGGCGGTGCACATTCACTGAGTACCATTACTTCAGTTTATTGCCGGTCATCGCTTGCAGGTTCCTCTTCTGGAGGTGTCCATTCACTGAGTACCATTACTTCAGTTCATGGTCTGTCGTAACTTGCAGGTTCCTCTTCTGGAGGTCTGGTTGTGGCCATTCCCTGAGTACCATTACTTTAGCTCATGGCCTGTCGTAACTTGCAGGTTCCTCCTCTGGTGGCCTGGAGGTGGCCATTCACTGAGTACCATTACTTCAGTTAACGGCCTGTTATCACTTGCAGGTTCCTCCTCTGGTGGCCTGGAGGTGGCCATTCACTGAGTACCATTACTTCAGTTCATGGCCTGTCGTAACTTGCAGGTTCCTCCTCTGGTGGCCTGAAGGTGGCCATTAACTGAGTACCATTACTTCAGTTCACGGCCTGTCATCACTTGCAGCTTTCTCCTCTGGTGGCCTGGAGGTGGCCATTCACTGAGTACCATTACTTCAGTTCATGGTCTGTCATAACTTGCAGGTTCCTCGTCTGGAGGTGGACATTCCCTGAGTGCTATTACTTCAGTTCATGGTCTGTCATAACTTGCAGGTTCCTCCTTTGGTGGCCTGGCGGTGGACTTTCACTGAGTACCATTATTTCAGTTCATGGTCTGTCATAACTTGCAGGTTCCTTCTCTGGTGGCCTGGAGATGGTTATTCACTGAGTACCATTATTTCAGATCATGGCCTGTCATCACTTGCAGGTTCCTGCTCTGGTGGCCTGGAGGTGGCCATTCACTGAGTACCATTACTTCAGTTCATGGTCTGTCATAAGTTGCAGGTTCCTCTTCTGGAGGTCTGGAGGTGGCCATTCACTGAGTACCATTACTTCAGTTCATGGCCTGTCGTAACTTGCAGGTTCCTCCTCTGGTGGCCTGAAGGTGGCCATTCACTGAGTACCATTACTTCAGTTCACGGCCTGTCATCACTTGCAGGTTCCTCCTCTGGTGGCCTGGAGGTTGCCATTCACTGAGTACCATTACTTCAGTTCACGGCCTGTCATCACCTGCAGGTTCCTCCTCTGGTGGCCTGGAGGTGGCCATTCACTGAGTACCATTACTTCAGTTCATGGTCTGTCATAACTTGCAGGCTCCTCGTCTGGAGGTGGACATTCACTGAGTACCATTACTTCAGTTCATGGTCTGTCATAACTTGCGGGTTCCTCCACTGGTGGCCTGGCGGTGCACATTCACTGAGTACCATTACTTCAGTTCATTGCCGGTCATCGGTTGCAGGTTCCTCTTCTGGAGGTGGCCATTCACTGAGTACCATTACCTCAGTTCACGACCTGACATCACTTGCAGGTTCCTCCTCTGGTTGCCTGGAGGTGGCCATTCACGGAGTACCATTACTTCAGTTCATTGCCTGTCATAACTTGCAGGTTCCTCCTCTGGTGGCCTGGAGGTGGCCATTCACTGAGTACCATTACTTCAGTTAACGGCCTGTCATCACTTGCAGGTTCCTCCTCTGGTGGCCTGGAGGTGGCCATTCACTGAGTACCATTACTTCAGTTCATGGCCTGTCGTAACTTGCAGGTTCCTCCTCTGGTGGCCTGAAGGTGGCCATTAACTGAGTACCATTACTTCAGTTCACGGCCTGTCATCACTTGCAGCTTTCTCCTCTGGTGGCCTGGAGGTGGCCATTCACTGAGTACCATTACTTCAGTTCATGGTCTGTCATAACTTGCAGGTTCCTCGTCTGGAGGTGGACATTCCCTGAGTGCTATTACTTCAGTTCATGGTCTGTCATAACTTGCAGGTTCCTCCTTTGGTGGCCTGGAGATGGTTATTCACTGAGTACCATTATTTCAGATCATGGCCTGTCATCACTTGCAGGTTCCTCCTCTGGTGGCCTGGAGGTGGCCATTCACTGAGAACCATTACTTCAGTTCATGGTCTGTCATAAGTTGCAGGTTCCTCTTCTGGAGGTCTGGAGGTGGCCATTCACTGAGTACCATTACTTCAGTTCATGGCCTGTCGTAACTTGCAGGTTCCTCCTCTGGTGGCCTGAAGGTGGCCATTCACTGAGTACCATTACTTCAGTTCACGGCCTGTCATCACTTGCAGGTTCCTCCTCTGGTGGCCTGGAGGTTGCCATTCACTGAGTACCATTACTTCAGTTCACGGCCTGTCATCACCTGCAGGTTCCTCCTCTGGTGGCCTGGAGGTGGCCATTCACTGAGTACCATTACTTCAGTTCATGGTCTGTCATAACTTGCAGGCTCCTCGTCTGGAGGTGGACATTCACTGAGTACCATTACTTCAGTTCATGGTCTGTCATAACTTGCGGGTTCCTCCACTGGTGGCCTGGCGGTGCACATTCACTGAGTACCATTACTTCAGTTCATTGCCGGTCATCGGTTGCAGGTTCCTCTTCTGGAGGTGGCCATTCACTGAGTACCATTACCTCAGTTCACGACCTGACATCACTTGCAGGTTCCTCCTCTGGTTGCCTGGAGGTGGCCATTCACGGAGTACCATTACTTCAGTTCATTGCCTGTCATAACTTGCATGTTCCTCCTCTGGTGGCCTGGAGGTGGCCATTCACTGAGTACCATTACTTCAGTTCATTGCCTGACATAACTTGCAGGTTCCTCCTCTGGTGGCCTGGAGGTGGCCACTCACTGAGGACCATTACTTCAGTTCATTGCCTGTCATAACTTGCAGGTTCGTCGTCTGGAGGTGGACATTCACTGAGTACCATTACTTCATTTCATTGCCTGTCATCACTTGCAGGTTCCTCCTTTGGTGGCCTGGAATAGGTCATTCACTGAGAACCATTACTTCAGTTCATTGCCTGTCATAACTTGCAGGTTCCTCCTCTGGTGGCCTGGCGGTGCACATTCACTGAGTACCATTACTTCAGTTCATTGCCGGTCATCGCTTGCAGGTTCCTCTTCTGACCGTCACCCAGGCCCTCGTCACCAGCCGACTGGACTACGGTAACGCCCTCTACGCCGGTACCACCGCCAAGCTCCAGAAGAGACTCCAGCGGATCCAGAACGCCTCAGCCAGACTCATCCTCGACATCCCACGATCCAGCCACATCTCCGGACATCTGAGAGACCTTCACTGGCTCCCCGTCAACAAGAGAATCACCTTCCGCCTCCTCACCCACGCACACAAAGCCCTACACGACCAAGGCCCGAGCTACCTCAACAGCCGAGTCAACTTCTACGCTCCCACGCGCCACCTCCGATCAGCCAACCACGCCCTCGCCGCCGTCCCCCGCATCCGAAGAGCGACTACAGGAGGAAGGTCCTTCTCCTACCTGGCCGCCAAAAACTGGAACTCCCTGAACCTGCGCCTGACCCAAGACCACCTCTCCTTCAGGAAGAAGCTGAAGACCTGGCTATTCGAGCAGTAGCGGCACCCCCCCCCCACCAGCGCCTTGAGACCCTACGGGTATGTAGCGCGCTTTATAAGTGTCATTGATTGATTGATTGATTCTGGAGGTGGCCATTCACTGAGTACCATTACCTCAGTTCACGACCTGATATCACTTGCAGGTTCCTCCTCTGGTTGCCTGAAGGTGGCCATTCACTGAGTACCATTACTTCAGTTCAATGCCTGTCATAACTTGCAGGTTCCTCCTCTGGTGGCCTTGAAGTGGCCATTCACTGAGTACCATTACTTCAGTTCATTGCCTGACATAACTTGCAGGTTCCTCCTCTAGTGGCCTGGAGGTGGCTACTCACTGAGGACCATTACTTCAGTTCATTGCCTGTCATAACTTGCAGGTTCCTCCTCTGGTGGTCTGGCGGTGCACATTCACTGAGTACCATTACTTCAGTTAATTGCCGGTCATCGCTTGCAGGTTCCTCTTCTGGAGGTGGCCATTCACTGAGTACCATTACTTCAGTTCACGACCTGACATCACTTGCAGGTTCCTCCTCTGGTGGCCTGGAGGTGGCCATTCACTGAGTACCATTACTTCAGTTCATGGCCTGTCGTAACTTGCAGGTTCCTCCTCTGGTGGCCTGAATGTGGCCATTCACTGAGTACCATTACTTCAGTTAACGGCCTTTCATCAATTGCAGGTTCCTCCTCTGGTGGCCTGGAGGTGGCCATTCACTGAGTACCATTACTTCAGTTCATGGCCTGTCGTAACTTGCAGGTTCCTCCTCTGGTGGCCTGAAGGTGGCCATTCACTGAGTACCATTACTTCAGTTCACGGCCTGTCATCACTTGCAGGTTCCTCCTCTGGTGGCCTGGAGGTTGCCATTCACTGAGTACCATTACTTCAGTTCACGGCCTGTCATCACCTGCAAGTTCCTCCTCTGGTGGCCTGGAGGTGGCCATTCGCTGAGTACCATTACTTCAGTTCATGGTCTGTCATAACTTGCAGGTTCCTCGTCTGGACGTGGACATTCACTGAGTACCATTACTTCAGTTCATGGTCTGTCATCACTTTCAGGTTCCTCCTCTGGTGGCCTGGCGGTGGACATTCACTGAGTACCATTACTTCAGTTAATTGCCTGTCATCACTTGCAGGCTCCTCCTTTGGTGGCCTGGAATAGGTCATTCACTGAGTACCATTACTTCAGTTCATTGACTGTCACAACTTGCAGGTTCCTCCTCTGGTGGCCTGGCGGTGCACATTCACTGAGTACCATTACTTCAGTTTATTGCCGGTCATCGCTTGCAGGTTCCTCTTCTGGAGGTGTCCATTCACTGAGTACCATTACTTCAGTTCATGGTCTGTCGTAACTTGCAGGTTCCTCTTCTGGAGGTCTGGTTGTGGCCATTCCCTGAGTACCATTACTTTAGCTCATGGCCTGTCGTAACTTGCAGGTTCCTCCTTTGGTGGCCTGGCGGTGGACTTTCACTGAGTACCATTATTTCAGTTCATGGTCTGTCATAACTTGCAGGTTCCTTCTCTGGTGGCCTGGAGATGGTTATTCACTGAGTACCATTATTTCAGATCATGGCCTGTCATCACTTGCA
This sequence comes from Triturus cristatus, assembly GCF_964204655.1. Classification (NCBI taxonomy): domain Eukaryota; kingdom Metazoa; phylum Chordata; class Amphibia; order Caudata; family Salamandridae; genus Triturus; species Triturus cristatus. The sequence continues at coordinate 1,365 of NW_028187866.1, read as the reverse complement.
GGTTCCTCCTCTGGTGGCCTGGAGGTGGCCATTCACTGAGTACCATTACTTCAGTTCATGGTCTGTCATAAGTTGCAGGTTCCTCTTCTGGAGGTCTGGAGGTGGCCATTCACTGAGTACCATTACTTCAGTTCATGGCCTGTCGTAACTTGCAGGTTCCTCCTCTGGTGGCCTGAAGGTGGCCATTCACTGAGTACCATTACTACAGTTCACGGCCTGTCATCACTTGCAGGTTCCTCCTCTGGTGGCCTGGAGGTTGCCATTCACTGAGTACCATTACTTCAGTTCACGGCCTGTCATCACCTGCAGGTTCCTCCTCTGGTGGCCTGGAGGTGGCCATTCACTGAGTACCATTACTTCAGTTCATGGTCTGTCATAACTTGCAGGCTCCTCGTCTGTAGGTGGACATTCACTGAGTACCATTACTTCAGTTCATGGTCTGTCATAACTTGCGGGTTCCTCCACTGGTGGCCTGGCGGTGCACATTCACTGAGTACCATTACTTCAGTTCATTGCCGGTCATCGGTTGCAGGTTCCTCTTCTGGAGGTGGCCATTCACTGAGTACCATTACCTCAGTTCACGACCTGACATCACTTGCAGGTTCCTCCTCTGGTTGCCTGGAGGTGGCCATTCACGGAGTACCATTACTTCAGTTCATTGCCTGTCATAACTTGCAGGTTCCTCCTCTGGTGGCCTGGAGGTGGCCATTCACTGAGTACCATTACTTCAGTTCATTGCCTGACATAACTTGCAGGTTCCTCCTCTGGTGGCCTGGAGGTGGCCACTCACTGAGGACCATTACTTCAGTTCATTGCCTGTCATAACTTGCAGGTTCCTCGTCTGGTGGTCTGGCGGTGCACATTCACTGAGTACCATTACTTCAGTTCATTGCCGGTCATCGCTTGCAGGTTCCTCTTCTGGAGGTGGCCATTCACTAAGTACCATTACTTCAGTTCACAGCCTGACATCACTGGCAGGTTCCTCCTCTGTTTGCCTGCAGGTGGCCATTCACTGAGTACCATTACTTCAGTTCACGGCCTGTCATCACTTGCAGGTTCCTCCTCCGGTGTCCTGGAGGTGGCAATTCGCTGAGTACCATTACTTCAGTTCATGGTCTGTCATAACTTGCAGGTTCCTCGTCTGGAGGTGGACATTCACTGAGTACCATTACTTCAGTTCATGGTCTGTCATAACTTGCAGGTTCCTCCTCTGGTGGCCTGGCAGTGGACTTTCACTGAGTACCATTATTTAAGTTCATGGTCTGTCATCACTTTCAGGTTCCTCCTCTGGTGGCCTGGCGGTGCACATTCACTGAGTACCATTACTTCAGTTTATTGCGGGTCATCGCTTGCAGGTTCCTCTTC
>NW_028187865.1:0-4000 GCF_964204655.1 Triturus cristatus | reverse complement strand
ACCCAGCTACCCTCCCTCGCGCGACCCAGCTACCCTCCCTCCCTCGCGCGACCCAGCTACCCTCCCTCGCGCGACCCAGCTACCCTCCCTCCCTCGCGCGACCCAGCTACCCTCCCTCCCACGCGCGACCCAGCTACCCTCCCTCGCGCGACCCAGCTACCCTCCCTCCCTCGCGCGACCCTCCTTCCTTCCCTCCCTCGCGCGACCCTCCCTCGCGCGACCCAGCTTCCTTCCTTCCCTCCCTCGCGCGACCCTCCTTCCTTCCTTCCTTCCTTCCCTCCCTCGCGCGACCCAGCTTCCTTCCTTCCCTCCCTCGCGCGACCCAGCTTCCTTCCTTCCCTCCCTCGCGCGACCCAGCTTCCTTCCTTCCCTCCCTCGCGCGACCCAGCTTCCTTCCTTCCCTCCCTCGCGCGACCCAGCTTCCTTCCCTCCTCCTCCTTCCCTCCCTCCCTCCCTCCCTCCCGCGACCCAGCTTCCTTCCTTCCCTCCCTCCCGCGACCCAGCTTCCTTCCTTCCCTCCCTCCCGCGACCCAGCTTCCCTCCCTCGACCCAGCTTCCTTCCCTCCTCGCGCGACCCAGCTTCCTTCCCTCCCTCCCTCCCTCGACCCAGCTTCCTTCCCTCCCTCGCTCCCTCCCTCCCGCGACCCAGCTTCCTTCCTTCCCTCCCTCCCGCGACCCAGCTTCCTTCCTTCCTTCCTCCCTCCCTCCCTCCCTCGACCCAGCTTCCTTCCCTCCCTCGCGCGACCCAGCTTCCTTCCCTCCCTCGCGCGACCCAGCTTCCTTCCCTCCCTCGACCCAGCTTCCTTCCTTCCCTCCCTCGCGCGACCCAGCTTCCTTCCCTCCCTCGACCCAGCTTCCTTCCCTCCCTCGACCCAGCTTCCTTCCTTCCCTCCCTCCCGCGACCCAGCTTCCTTCCTTCCCTCCCTCCCGCGACCCAGCTTCCTTCCTTCCTTCCTTCCTTCCTTCCTTCCTCCCTCCCTCCCTCCCTCCCTCCCTCGCACGACCCAGCTTCCTTCCCTCCCTCCCTCGCGCGACCCAGCTTCCTTCCCTCCCTCCCTCGCGCGACCCAGCTTCCTTCCCTCCCTCGCGCGACCCAGCTTCCTTCCCTCGCGCGACCCAGCTTCCTTCCCTCCCTCCCTCGCGCGACCCAGCTTCCTTCCCTCCCTCGCGCGACCCAGCTTCCTTCCTTCCCTCCCTCCCTCGCGCGACCCAGCTTCCTTCCCTCGCGCGACCCAGCTTCCTTCCTTCCCTCCCTCCCTCGCGCGACCCAGCTTCCTTCCCTCCCTCCCTCGCGCGACCCAGCTTCCTTCCCTCCCTCCCTCCCTCGCGCGACCCAGCTTCCTTCCTTCCTTCCTCCCTCCCTCGCGCGACCCAGCTTCCCTCGCGCGACCCAGCTTCCTTCCCTCCCTCGCGCGACCCAGCTTCCTTCCCTCCCTCCCTCGCGCGACCCAGCTTCCTTCCCTCCCTCCCTCGCGCGACCCAGCTTCCTTCCCTCCCTCGCGCGACCCAGCTTCCTTCCTTCCCTCCCTCGCGCGACCCAGCTTCCTTCCTTCCCTCCCTCGCGCGACCCAGCTTCCTTCCCTCCCTCCCTCGCGCGACCCAGCTTCCTTCCCTCCCTCCCTCGCGCGACCCAGCTTCCTTCCCTCCCTCCCTCGCGCGACCCAGCTTCCTTCCCTCCCTCCCTCGCGCGACCCAGCTTCCTCTTCCCTCCCTCCCTCGCGCGACCCAGCTTCCTTCCCTCCCTCGCGCGACCCAGCTTCCTTCCCTCTCTCCCTCGCGCGACCCAGCTTCCTTCCCTCCCTCGCGCGACCCAGCTTCCTTCCCTCCCTCGCGCGACCCAGCTTCCTTCCCTCGCGCGACCCAGCTTCCTTCCCTCCCTCGCGCGACCCAGCTTCCTTCCCTCGCGCGACCCAGCTTCCTTCCCTCCTCGCGCGACCCAGCTTCCTTCCCTCGCGCGACCCAGCTTCCTTCCTTCCTTCCTTCCTTCCTTCCTTCCTTCCTTCCTTCCCTCCCTCCCTCCCTCCCTCGCGCGACCCAGCTTCCTTCCCTCCCTCCCTCGCGCAAACCAGCTTCCTTCCCTCGCGCAAACCAGCTTCCTTCCCTCGCGCGACCCAGCTTCCTTCCTTCCCTCCCTCCCTCCCTCCCTCGCGCGACCCAGCTTCCCTCCCTCCCTCGCGCGACCCAGCTTCCTTCCCTCCCTCGCGCGACCCAGCTTCCCTCCTTCCCTCCCTCGCGCGACCCAGCTTCCCTCCTTCCCTCCCTCGCGCGACCCAGCTTCCCTCCTTCCCTCCCTCGCGCGACCCAGCTTCCTTCCCTCCCTCCCGCGACCCAGCTTCCTTCCTTCCTTCCCTCGCGCGACCCAGCTTCCTTCCTTCCCTCCCTCGCGCGACCCAGCTTCCTTCCTTCCCTCCCTCCCGCGACCCAGCTTCCTTCCTTCCTTCCCTCGCGCGACCCAGCTTCCTTCCTTCCTTCCCTCCCTCGCGCGACCCAGCTTCCTTCCTTCCCTCCCTCGCGCGACCCAGCTTCCTTCCTTCCCTCCCTCCCTCCCTCGCGCGACCCAGCTTCCTTCCTTCCTTCCCTCCCTCCCTCGCGCGACCCAGCTTGCTTCCTTCCTTCCTTCCCTCCCTCCCTCGCACGACCCAGCTTCCTTCCTTCCCTCCCTCCCCCCTCGCACGACCCAGCTTCCTTCCTTCCTTCCCTCGCGCGACCCAGCTTCCCTCCCTCCCCCCCTCGCGCGACCCAGCTTCCCTCCCTCCCCCCCTCGCGCGACCCAGCTTCCTTCCCCCCCCCCCTCGCGCGCGACCCAGCTTCCTTCCCCCTCGCGCGACCCAGCTTCCTTCCCCCCCCTCGCGCGACCCAGCTTCCTTTCCCCCCCCTCGCGCGACCCAGCTTCCTTTCTCCCCCCTCGCGCGACCCAGCTTCCTTTCCCCCCCCCCTCGCGCGACCCAGCTTCCTTTCCCCCCCCCCTCGCGCGACCCAGCTTCCTTTCCCCCCCCCTCGCGCGACCCAGCTTCCTTTCCCCCCCCTCGCGCGACCCAGCTTCCTTTCCCCCCCCCCTCGCGCGACCCAGCTTCCTTTCCCCCCCCCCTCGCGCGACCCAGCTTCCTTTCCCCCCCCCCCCTCGCGCGACCCAGCTTCCTTTCCCCCCCCCTCGCGCGACCCAGCTTCCTTTCCCCCCCCCCTCGCGCGACCCAGCTTCCTTTCCCCCCCCCCCCTCGCGCGACCCAGCTTCCTTTCCCCCCCCCTCGCGCGACCCAGCTTCCTTTCCCCCCCCCCTCGCGCGACCCAGCTTCCTTTCCCCCCCCCCCTCGCGCGACCCAGCTTCCTTTCCCCCCCCCTCGCGCGACCCAGCTTCCTTTCCCCCCCCCTCGCGCGACCCAGCTTCCTTTCCCCCCCCCTCGCGCGACCCAGCTTCCTTTCCCCCCCCCTCGCGCGACCCAGCTTCCTTTCCCCCCCCCCTCGCGCGACCCAGCTTCCTTTCCCCCCCCCCCCCCTCGCGCGACCCAGCTTCCCTTCCCCCCCCCCCCCTCGCGCGACCCAGCTTCCCTTCCCCCCCCCCCCCCTCGCGCGCGCGACCCAGCTTCCTTTCCCCCCTCGCGCGACCCAGCTTCCTTCCCCCCCCCCCCCTCGCGCGCGACCCAGCTTCCTTCCCCCTCGCGCGCGACCCAGCTTCCTTCCCCCCCTCGCGCGACCCAGCTTCCTTTCCCCCCCCCCTCGCGCGACCCAGCTTCCTTTCTCCCCCCCCTCGCGCGACCCAGCTTCCTTTCCCACCCCCCCTCGCGCGACCCAGCTTCCTTTCCCCCCCCCCTCGCGCGACCCAGCTTCCTTTCCCCCCCCCTCACGCGACCCAGCTTCCTTCCCCCCCCCCTCGCGCGACCCAGCTTCCTTCCCCCCTCGCGCGACCCAGCTTCCTTCCCCCCCCCCTCGCGCGACCCAGCTTCCCTCCCTCCCCCCCTCGCGCGACCCAGCTTCCTTCCCCCCCCCTCGCGCGCGCGACCCA
>NW_028187864.1:184400-213115 GCF_964204655.1 Triturus cristatus | reverse complement strand
TGTGTGGTTGTGTGTGTGGTTGGGTGTGGTTTGAGTTGTGTGTGTGGTTGTGGTTCTATGTGGGGTTCTGTGTGTGTGGTTGTGTGTGTGTGTGGTTGTATGTGTGGTTGTGTGTGTGGTTGTGTGGTTATGTGTGTGTGTGGTTGTGTGTGTGGTTGTGTGTATGGTTGTGTGGTTGTGGGTGTGTGGTTATGTGTGTGTGGTTGTGTGTGTGTGGTTGTGTGTGTGTGGTTGTGTCTGTGGTTGTGGGTGGTTGTGGGTGGTTGTGTGTGTGTGGTTGGGGTGGTTGTGTGTGTGTGGTTGTGTGTGTGGTTATGGCTGTGTGGTTGTGGGTGTGTGGTTGAGGTTGTGTGTGGTTGTGGTTGTATGTGGGTGTGGTTGTGTGTGTGTGTGGTTGTGTGTGGGTGGTTGTGGGTGGTTGTGTGTGTGTGGTTGTGTGTGTGTGTGGTCGTGGGTGTGTGGTTGTGGGTGTGTGGATGAGGTTGTGTGTGGTTGTGGGTGTGTGTGTGGTTGTGTGTGTGTGGTTGTGTGTGTTTGTGGTTGTCTGTGGTTGTGGTTGTGTGTGTGGTTGTGTGTGTGGTTGGGTGTGGTTTGAGTTGTGTGTGTGGTTGTGGTTGTGTGTGGGGTTCTGTGTGTGTGGTTGTGTGTGTGGTTGTGTGTGTGTGGTTATGTGTGTGGTTGTGTGCATGTGTGATTGTGTGTGTGGTTGTGTGTGGTGGTTTTGTGTGGTGGTTGTGTGTGTGGTGGCGGTTGTGTGTGTGTAGTTGTGTGCTTGGTTGTGTGTGTGGTTGTTGTGTGTGGATGTGGTTGTGTGCTTGGTTGTGGGTGTGGTTGTGTGTGTGCTTGTGTGTGTGCTTGGTTGTGTGTGTGGTTGTGTGGTTGGTGTGTGTGGTTGGTGTGTGTAGTTGTGGTTGGGTGTGGTTGTGGCTGGGTGTGGTTGTGGTTGTGTGTGGTTGTTTGTGGTTGCGTGAGAGTGTTTGTGGTTGTGTGTGGTTATGGTTCTTTGTGGTAGTTGTGTGTGGTGGTTGTGTGTGGTTGGTTGTGTGTGTGTGGTGGGTGTGGGTGTGGTTGTGTGTGTGTGTGTGGTTGTATGTGTGTGTGGTTGTATGTTATTGTGTGTGTGGTTGTGGGTGTGTGTGTGGTTGTGGATGTGGTTGGGTGTGTGGTTGTGTGTGGTTGTGTGTGTGGTTGTGTGTGTGGTGGTTGTGTGTGGGTGGTGGTTGTGTGTGTGGTGGTGTTGTGTCTTGTTGTGTGTGGTTGTGTGTGTGGTTGTGGTTGTGTGTGTGGTTATGGTTGTGTGTGGTATGGTTTGTGTGTGTGTGTTGTGTGTGTGTGGTTGTGTGTGGTTGTGTGTGTGTGTGGTTGTGTGTGTGGTTGTGGGGCTGTGGTTGTGTGGTGGTTGTGTGTGTGGTTGTGTGTGTGTGTGGATGTGGCTGTGAGTGTGTGCTTGGTTGTGTGTGTGTGCTTGTGTGTGTGTGTGGATGTGTGTGTGGTTGTGTGTGGTTATTGGATATTGTGGTTGGTGGTGTGTGTGTGTGTGTGGTTGTGTGTGTGGTTGTGTGTGTGTGTGTGGTTGTGTTTGTGGTTGTGTGTGTGGTTATGGTTGTGTGTGGTTATGGTGTGTGTGTGGTTGTGTGTGGTTGTGTGGTTGTGTGTGTGGTTTTGGGTGTGTGTGGTTGTGTGTGTGGTTGTTTGGTTGGGTGTTTTTGGGTGTGTGTGGTTGTGTGAGGTTGGGTGAGGTTATGTGTGTCCAGTTGTGTGTGTGGTTGTGGATGTGAGGTTGTGTGTGTGTGGTTGTGTGTGGTTGTGTGTGGTGTGTGTGGTTGGGTGTGTGTGGTTGGGTGTGTGTGATTGTGTGTGTGGTTGTGTGGTTGTGGGTATGTGGTTGTGGGTGTGTGGTGGTGTGGTCTGGGTGGTTGTGTGTTTGGTTGTGGTTGGGTGTGGTTGGGTGTGGTTGTGGTGTGGTTGAGTATGTGTGGTTGTGTGTGTGTGGGTGTGTGTGTGGGTGTGGTATATGTGTGTGGTTGTGTGTGTGTGTGGTTATGGTTGTGTGTGTGGTTATGGTTGTGTGTGGTTATGGTTGTGTGTGTGCGGTTGTATGTGTGGTTGTGTGTGGGGGGGGGTGTGGGTGTGGTATATGTGTGTGTGGTTATGGTTGTGTGTGTGGTTATGGTTGTGTGTGGTTATGGTTGTGTATGTGTGGTTGTGTGTGTGTGGTTGTGTGAGTGGTGTCGTTGTGTATGGTTGTGTGTGTGGTTGGGTGTGAGTGTGGTTGGGTGTGGTTGGGTGTGGTTGTGTGTGGTATGTGTGGTTGAGTGTGTGGTTGGGTGTGTGTGGTTGTGTGTGTGTGTGGTTGTGTGTGTGGTCATGTGTGGTTGGGTGTGCGGTTGGGTGTAATGTTGGGTGTGTGGTGGTTGTGGCTGTGTGGTTGTGTGTGTGTATGGTTGTGTGTGTGTGGTTGTGTGTGGTTGTGTGTCAGTGGTTGTGTGTGTGGTTGTGTGTGTGTGTGGTTGTGTGTGGTTGTGTGTGTGGTTGTATGTGTATGTGTGGTTGTGTGTGGTTTTGGTTGTGTGTGGTTGTGTTTGGTTGTGTGGTTGTGTGAGTGGTTGGGTGTTGTTGTGGTAGGGTGTGGATGGGTGGTTGTGGGTGTGTGGTTGTGGGTGTGTGGTTGTGTAGTTGTGTGTGTGGTTGTGTGTGTGTGGTTGTGTGGTTGTGGGTGTGGTTGTGTGTTTAGTTGGTTGTGGTTGGGTGTGGTTGTGTGTGTGTGGTTGTGTGTGGTTGCGGTTGGGTGGTTGTGGGTGTGTGGTTGTGGGTGTGTAGTTGTGTGTGTGGTTGTGCTTGTGTGTGTGTGGTTGTATGTGTGGTTCTGTGTGTGTGTGGTTGTGTGTGTGTGGTTGTGGTTTGTGTGGTTGTATGTGTGCAGTTGTATGTGTGCAGTTGTGTGTGTGGTGTGGTTGTATGTGTGGTGTGTGAGTGGATGGGTATGGTTGGGTGTGTGGTTGTGTGTGTGTGTGTGTGTGGGGTGTGTTTGGGTGTGGTTGTGGTTAGGTATGGTTGTGTGTGGTTGTGTGTGTGGTTGTGTGTGTGTTTGTGTGTGTGGTTGGGTGTGGGTGTGGTTGTGTGTGTGTGGTTGTGTGTGTGGTTCGGTGTGTGTAGTTGGGTGTGTGTGTGGTTGTGTGTGTATGGTTGTGTGGTTGTGGGTGTGTGGTTGTGGGTGTGTGGTGTGGTGTGGGTGTGGTTGTGTGGTAGCATGTGTGTGGTTGTGTCTGTGGTTGTGTGTGTGGTAGTGTGTGTGGTTGTGGTTGTGTGGTTGTGTGTGTGTGCTTGTGTGTGTGTGGTTGTGGGTGGTTGTGTGTGTGTGGGTGTGTTTGGGTGTGGTTGTGGTTAGGTATGGTTGTGTGTGGTTGTGTATGGTTGTGTGTGTGGTTGTGTGTGTGGTTGTGTGTGTGGTTGGGTGTGGGTGGTGGTTGGGTGTGGTTGTGTGTGGTGTGTGTGTTCGGTGTGTGGTTGTGTGTGTGTAGTTGGGTGTGTGTGTGGTTGTGTGTGATGGTTGTGTGGTTGTGGGTGTGTGGTTGTGGGTGTGTGGTGTGGTGTGTGTGTGTGGTGTGTGGTTGCATGTGTGTGGTTGTGTCTGTGGTTGTGTGTGTGGTTGTGTGTGTGGTTGTGGTTGTGTGGTGTGTGTGTGGTTGTGTGTGTGTGTGGTTGTGGGTGGTTGTTTGTGTGTGGTTGGGGGGGGTTGTGTGTGTGTGGTTGTGTGTGTGGTTGTGGCTGTGTGGTTGTGGGTGTGTGGTTGTGGGTGTGTGGTTGTGGTGTGTGTGTGGTTGTGTGGTTGCGTGTGTGTGGTTGTGTCTGTGGTTGTGTGTGTGGTTGTGGTTGTGTGGTTGTGTGTGTGTGGTTGTGGGTGGTTGTGTGTGTGGTTGGGTGGTTGTGTGTGTGTGGTTGAGTGTGTGGTTGTGTGTGTGGTTGTGTGTGGGTGTGGTTGGGTGTGGTTGTGTGTGGTGTGGGTGTGGGTGTGTGTGGGGTGTTGTGTGTGGTTGGGTGTGTGCAGTTGTGTGTATGTGGTTGTGGTTGTATGAGTGGATGGGTGTGGTTGGGTGTTGATGGGGGTGGGGTTGTGTGTGTGGTTGTGTGTGTGTGCTTGGGTGTGGTTGTGGTTGGGTTTTGTGGTTGTGTGTGGTATTGATGGTGTGGTGGTGTGTGGTTGGATGTGTGTGGTGTGTGGTCGTGTGTGGTTGGGTGTGCAGTTGGGTGTGCGGTTGCGTGTGTGGTTGCGTGTGGTTGTGTGTGTGCAGTTGGGTGTGCGGTTGCGTGTGTGGTTGTGTGTGGTTGTGTGTGTGTGGTTGGTTGTGTGTGGTTGTATGTGTGTTTGTGTGGTGGTTGTGTGTGTGCGTGTGGTTGTGTGTGCGGTTGTGTGCATGGTTGTGTGTGTGGTTGTGTGTGGTTGGTTGTGGTTGTGTGTGTGGTTGTGTGGTTGGGTAGGGTTGTGTGTGGTTGTGTGTGTGATTGTGTATGTGAGATTGTGTGTGGTTGTGTGTGGTTGTGTGTGTGTGTGTTGTGTGGGTGTGTGTGTGTGTGTGTGTTGTGTGGTTGCATGTGTGTGGTTGTGTCTGTGGTTGTGTGTGTGGTTGTGTGTGTGGTTGTGGTTGTGTGGTTGTGTGTGTGTGGTTGTGTGTGTGTGGTTGGGGTGGTTGTTTGTGTGTGGTTGGGGGGGGTTGTGTGTGTGTGGTTGTGTGTGTGGTTGTGGCTGTGTGGTTGTGGGTGTGTGGTTGTGGGTGTGTGGTTGTGGTGTGTGTGTGGTTGTGTGGTTGCGTGTGTGTGGTTGTGTCTGTGGTTGTGTGTGTGGTTGTGGTTGTGTGGTTGTGTGTGTGTGGTTGTGGGTGGTTGTGTGTGTGTGGTTGGGTGGTTGTGTGTGTGTGGTTGAGTGTGTGGTTGTGTGTGTGGTTGTGTGTGGGTGTGGTTTGGGTGTGGTTGTGTGTGGTGTGGGTGTGGGTGTGTGTGGGGTGTTGTGTGTGGTTGGGTGTGTGCAGTTGTGTGTATGTGGTTGTGGTTGTATGAGTGGATGGGTGTGGTTGGGTGTTGATGGGGGTGGGGTTGTGTGTGTGGTTGTGTGTGTGTGATTGGGTGTGGTTGTGGTTGGGTTTTGTGGTTGTGTGTGGTATTGATGGTGTGGTTGGTGTGTGGTTGGATGTGTGTGGTGTGTGGTCGTGTGTGGTTGGGTGTGCAGTTGGGTGTGCGGTGCGTGTGTGTTTGGTGTGGTTGTGTGTGTTGCTGCGTTGGAGTGTGCGGTTGCGTGTGTGGTTGTGTGTGGTTGTGTGTGTGTGGTTGGTTGTGTGTGGTTGTATGTGTGTTTGTGTGTGTGGTTGTGTGTGTGCGTGTGGTTGTGTGTGCGGTTGTGTGCATGGTTGTGTGTGTGGTTGTGTGTGGTTGGTTGTGGTTGTGTGTGTGGTTGTGTGGTTGGGTAGGGTTGTGTGTGGTTGTGTGTGTGATTGTGTATTTGAGATTGTGTGTGGTTGTGTGTGGTTGTGTGTGTGTTGTTGTGGGTGTGTGGTTGTGTGTGTGTGTGTGTGGTTGTGTGTGTGGTTGTGGGTGTGTGGTAGTGTGTGTGGTTGTGTGTTTGGTTGTGTGTGGTTGTGTATGGGTGGTTTTGTGTGGGTGGTTTTGTGTGTGTGGTTGTGTGTGTGTGGTTGTGTGTGTGGTTGTGTGTGGTGTGTGGGTGTGTTGTGTGTGGTTATATATAGTTGTGTGTGGTTGTGTGTGTGGTTGTGTGTGGTGGTTGTGTGTGGTTGTGTGTGGTTGTGGTTGTGTGTGTGTGTGGTTGTGTGGGTGTGTGGTTGTGTTTGGTTATGTGTGTGTGGGGTTGTGTGTGGTTGTGTGTGTGTGTGGTTGGGTGTGGTTGTGGTTGGGTGGTTGTGGGTGTGTGGTTGTGGGTGTGTAGTTGTGGGTGTTTAGTTGTGGGTGTGAAGTTGTGTGTGTGGTTGTATGTGGTTGTGTGTGTGTGTGGTTGGGTGTGGTTGTGGTTGGGTGGTTGTGGGTGTGTGGTTGTGGGTGTGTAGTTGTGGGTGTGTAGTTGTGTGTGTGGTTGTATGTGTGGTTGTGTGTGTGTGGTTCTGGGTGTGTGGTTGTGTGTGTGGTTGTGTGTGCAGTTGTGTGTGTGGTTGTGTGTGTGGTGTGCTTGTATGTGTGGTGTGTGAGTGGATGGGTGTGGTTGGGTGTGGTTGTGGTTAGGTGTGGTTGTGTGTGGTTGTGTATGGTTGTATGTGTGGTTGTATGTGTGGTTGGGTGTGTGGTTGGGTGTGGGTTGGGTTGTGTGTGGTGTGTGTGGGATGTTGTGTGTGGTTGGGTGTGTGCAGTTGTGTGTATGTGGTTGTGTGAGTGAATGGGTGTGGTTGGGTGTTGATGGGTGTGGGGTTGTGTGTGTGTGTTTGGGTGTGGTTGTGGTTGGGTTTTGTGGTTGTGTGTGGTTTTGGTGGTGTGTGGTGGTGTGTGGTTGTATGTGTGTAGTTGGGTGTGTGAGGTGTGTGGTCGTGTGTGGTTGGGTGTGCGGTTGGGTGTGTGGTTGTGTGTGGTTGTGTTTATGTGTGTGGTTGTGATTGTATGTGTGGTTGTGTGTGTGGTTGTGTGTGTGCATGTGGTTGTGTGTGTGTGGTTGTGTGTATGGTTGTGTGTGTGGTTGGGTGTGGTTGGTTGTGGGTGTGGTTGTGTGTAGTTGTGTGGGGTTGGGTGTGGTTGTGTGTGTGATTGTGTATGTGAGATTGTGTGTGGTTGTGTGTGTGTGTGTGGTTGTGTGTGTGTTGTTGTGGGTGTGTGGTTGTGTGTGTTTGTGTGTGTGTGGTTGTGGGTGTGGTTGTGTGTGTAGTTGTGTGTGGGTGGTTTTGTGTGGGAGGTTTTGTGTATGGTTGTGTTTGTGTGTGGTTGTGTGTGTGGTGTGTGGTTGTGTGTGTGGTTGTGTGGGTGTGTGGTTGTGTATGGTTATGTGTGGTTGTGTGTGATGGTTGTGTGTGTGGTTTGTGTGGTTGTGTGTGTGTGGTTGTGACTGTGAGGGTGTGTGGGGTTGGGTGTGGTTGTGTGTGTGATTGTGTATGTGAGATTGTGTGTGGTTGTGTGAGGTTGTGTGTGTGTGTGTGGTTGTGTGTATTGTTGTGGGTGTGTGGTTTTGTGTGTGTGTGGTTGTGTGTGTGTGGTTGTGGGTGTGGTTGTGTGTGGTTGTGTGTGGGTGGTTTTGTGTGGGTGGTTTTGTGTGTGGTTGTGTGTGTCTGTGTGGAAGTGTGTGGTTGTGTGTGGTGTGTGGTTGTGTGTGGTTGTGTGGGTGTGTGGTGTCTGGTTGTGTATGGTTGTGTGTGGTTGTGTGTGGTGGTTGTGTGTGTGGTTGTGTGTGGTTGTGGTTGTGTATGTGGTTATGTGTGTGGTTGTGTATGTGTGTCATGCGAGTGTGGTTATGGTTGTGTGTGGTTGTGTGAGTGTGTGTGGTTGGGTGTGGTTGTGTGTGTGGTTGGGTGTGTGGTTGGGTGTGTGTGTGTTTGGGTGTGGTTGGGTGTGGTTGGGTATATGTGGGGTGTGGTTGTGTGTGTGTGCTTGTGTGTGTGTGTGTGGGTGTGTGTGTGGTTGTGTGGTTGTGTGTGTGTGGGTGGTTGTGTGTATGGTTGTGTGTGTGTGGTTGTGTGTGGTGGTTGTGTGTGTGGTGGTGGTTGTGTGTGTGGATGTGGTTGTGTGTGGTTATATGCTTGGTTGTGTGTGTGGTTGTGCGTGTGTTTGGTTCTGTGTGTGGTGTGTGGTTGTGTGTGTGGTTGTGTGTGTATGGTTGTAGGTGTGTGGTTTTGGGTGTGTGTGGTTGTGGGTGTGTGGTTGTGGTGTGTGTGGTTGTGGTATGTGTGGTTGTGGTGTGGTTGTGGCTGGGTGTTGTGGTTGGGTGTGGTTGTGGGTGGTTCTGGGTGGTTGTGTGTGGTTGTGTGTGTGGTTGTGGTTGTGTGTGTGGTTGGGTGTGTGGTTGTGTGTGTGTGGTTGGTGTGTGGTGGTTGTATGTGTGGTTGTGTTTGTGTGGATATGGTTGTGTGTGTGGTTATGTGCTTGGTTGTGTGCATGGTTGTGTGTGTGCTTGGTTGTGTGTGGTGTGTGGTTGTGTGTGTGCTTGGTTGTGTGTGTGGTGTGTGGTTATGTATGTGGTTGTGTGTATGGTTGTGTGTGGTTGTGTGTGTCTGGGTGTGTGTGTGTGTGGTTGTGTGTGGTTGTGTGTTAGTGGTTGTGTGTGGTTGTGTATGTATGTGGTTGTGTGTGGTTGTGTGGGTGTGTGTGTGGTTGGGTGTGGTTGTGTGTATTGGTGTGGTATGTGGTTGTGTGTCTGGTTGTGTGTGTGGTTGTGTGTGGTTGTGTGGTAGTGGTTGTGAGTGTGTGGTTGTGTGTGGTTGTGTGTGTGTGGCAGTGGTTGTGTGGTTGTGTGTGGTTGTGTGTGTGTGTGGTTGTGTGAGTGTGTGTGGTTGTGTGTGTATGGTTGTGTGTGTGTGGTTGTGTGTGTATGTGTGGTTGTGTGTGGTTGTGGTTGTGTGTGGTTGTGTGTGTGGTTGTGTGTGGCTGTGTGTGGTTGTGTGTGGTTGTGTGTGTGGTTGTGTGTGTGTGGTTGTGTGTGTGTGGTTGTGTGTGTTTGTGTGGTTGTGTGTGTGGTTGTGTGTGTGGTTATAGTTGTGTGTGGTTGTGTGTGTGTGGTTGTGTGGTTGTGTGTGTGTGGTTGTGTGTGTGTATGGTTGAGTGGTTGTAGATGTGTGGTTGTGTGTGTGGTTGTGGATGTGTGGTTGTGTGTGTGGTAGTGGTTGTGTGTGGTTGTGGTTGTGTGTGGTTGTGTGTGGTTGTGGTGGTGTGGTTGTGTGTGGTTGTGTGTGTGGCTGTGTATATGTGGTTGTGTGTGTGGTTGTGTGTGTGTGGTTGTGTGGTTGTATGTGGTTGTGTGTGGTTGTGTGTGTGTGTGTGTGGTGTGTGTGTGGTTATAGTTATGGGTGGTTGTAGGTGTGTGTGGTTGTAGGTGTGTGTGGTTGTGGGTGTGTGGTTGTGTGGTTGTGTGTGTGGTTGGGTGCTTGTGGGTCTGTGGTTGTGGGTGTGTGTGTATGTGGTTGTGGGTGTGTGGTAGTGGTTGTTTTTGGTTGTGTGTGGTTGGGGTTGGGTGTGGTTGTGGTGGTGTGATTGTGGTGGTGTGGTCTGGGTGGTTGTGTGTGTGGTTGTGGTTGGGTGTAGTTGGGTGTGGTTGTGGTGTGGTTGAGTATGTGTGGTTGTGTGTGTGGGGGGGGGGGTGTGGGTGTGGTATATGTGTGTTGTTGTGTGTGTGTGTATGGTTATGGTTGTGTGTGTGGTTATGGTTGTGTGTGGTTATGGTTGTGTGTGTGTGGGTGTGTGGGTGTGGTATATGTGTGTGGTTGTGTGTGTGTGGTTATGGTTGTGTGTGTGGTTATGGGTGTGTGTGGTTATGGTTGTGTATGTGTGGTTGTGTGTGTGTGGTTGGGTGTGTGGTTGTGGTTGTGTGTGTGGTTGTGTGTGTGGTTGGGTGTGAGTGTGGTTGGGTGCGGTGTGTGTGGTTGTGGTTGTGTGTGGTATGTGTGGTTGGGTGTGTGGTTGGGTGTGTGTGGCTGTGTGTGTGTGGTTGTGTGTGTGTGGTCATGTTTGGTTGGGTGTGCGGTTGGGTGTAAGGTTGGGTGTGTGCGGTTGTGGGTGTGTGGTTGTGTGTGTGTATGGTTGTGTGTGTGTGGTTGTGTGTCAGTGGTTGTGTGTGTGGATGTGTGTGTGGTTGTGTGTGTGTGTGGTTGTGTGTGTGTGGTTGTGTGTGTGGTTGTATGTGTATGTGTGGTTGTGTGTGGTTGTGGTTGTGTGTGGTTGTGTGGTTGTGTGTGTGGTTGTGTGTGGTCGTGTGGTTGTGTGAGTGGTTGGGTGTTGTTGTGTGTGGTTGGGTGGTTGTGGGTGTGTGGTTGTGGGTGTGTGGTTGTGTAGTTGTGTGTGTGGTTGTGTGTGTGTGGTTGTGGGTGTGGTTGTGTGTTTAGTTGGTTGTGGTTGTGTGTGGTTGTATGTGTGTGTGGTTGGGTGTGGTTGGGTGGTTGTGGGTGTGTGGTTGTGGGTGTGTGGTTGCGGGTGTGTAGTTGTGTGTGTGGTTGTGCTTGTGTGTGTGGTTGTGTGTGTGGTTGTGTTTGGTTGTGTGTGTGTGGTTGTGGTGTGTGTGGTTGTTTGTGTGCAGTTGTATGTGTGCAGTTGTGTGTGTGGTGTGATTGTATGTGTGGTGTGTGAGTGGATGGGTGTGGTTGGGTGTGTGGTTGTGTGTGTGTGTTTGGGTGTGTTTGGGTGTGGTTCTGGTTAGGTGTGGTTGGGTGTGGTTGTGTATGGTTGTGAGTGTGGTTGTGTGTGTGGTTGGGTGTGGTTGTGTGTGGTTGTGTGTGTGTGTGGTTGTGTATGAATGTGTGTGGTGTGTGTGGTTCGGTGTGTGGTTGGGTATGTATGTGGTTGTGTGTATGGTTGTGTGGTTGTGGTTGTGTGGTTGTGGGTGTGTGGTTGTGGTGTGTGTGTGGTTGTGTGTGTGGTTGTGTGTGTGGTTGTAGCTGTGTGGTTGTGGGTGTGTGGTTGAGGTTGTGTGTGGTTGTGTGTGTGTGGTTGTGTGTGTGTGGTTGTGTGTGGGGTTGTGAGTGGTTAGGTGTGTGTGGTTGTGTGTGTGTGGTTGTGGGTAAGTGGTTGAGGTTGTGTGTGGTTGTGGGTGTGTGGTTGTGTGTGTGCGGTTGTGTGTGTTTGTGGTTGTCTGTGTGTGTGGTTGTGTGTGTGGTTGTGTGTGTGGTTGGGTGTGGTTTGAGTTGTGTGTGTGGTTGTGGTTCTATGTGGGGTTCTGTGTGTGTGGTTGTGTGTGTGTGGTTGTATGTGTGGTTGTGTGTGTGGTTGTGTGGTTATGTGTGTGTGTGGTTGTGTGTGTGGTTGTGTGTGTATGGTTGTGTGGTTGTGGGTGTGTGGTTATGTGTGTGTGGTTGTGTGTGTGTGGTTGTGTGTGTGTGGTTGTGTCTGTGGTTGTGGGTGGTTGTGGGTGGTTGTGTGTGTGTGGTTGGGGGTGGTTGTGTGTGTGTGGTTGTGTGTGTGGTTGTGGCTGTGTGGTTGTGGGTGTGTGGTTGAGGTTGTGTGTGGTTGTGGTTGTATGTGGGTGTGGTTGTGTGTGTGTGTGGTTGTGTGTGGGTGGTTGTGGGTGGTTGTGTGTGTGTGGTTGTGTGTGTGTGTGGTCGTGGGTGTGTGGTTGTGGGTGTGTAGATGAGGTTGTGTGTGGTTGTGGGTGTGTGGTTGTGTGTGTGTGGTTGTGTGTGTTTGTGGTTGTCTGTGGTTGTGGTTGTGTGTGTGGTTGTGTGTGTGGTTGGGTGTGGTTTGAGTTGTGTGTGTGGTTGTGGTTGTGTGTGGGGTTCTGTGTGTGTGGTTGTGTGTGTGGTTGTGTGTGTGTGGTTATGTGTGTGGTTGTGTGCATGTGTGATTGTGTGTGTGGTTGTGTGTGGTGGTTTTGTGCGGTGGTTGTGTGTGTGGTGGCGGTTGTGTGTGTGTAGTTGTGTGCTTGGTTGTGTGTGTGGTTGTTGTTGTGTGTGGATGTGGTTGTGTGCTTGGTTGTGGGTGTGGTTGTGTGTGTGCTTGTGTGTGTGCTTGGTTGTGTGTGTGGTTGTGTGGTTGGTGTGTGTGGTTGGTGTGTGTAGTTGTGGTTGGGTGTGGTTGTGGCTGGGTGTGGTTGTGGTTGTGTGTGGTTGTTTGTGGTTGCGTGAGAGTGTTTGTAGTTGTGTGTGGTTATGGTTCTTTGTGGTAGTTGTGTGTGGTGGTTGTGTGTGGTTGGTTGTGTGTGTGTGGTGGGTGTGGGTGTGGTTGTGTGTGTGTGTGTGGTTGTATGTGTGTGTGGTTGTATGTTATTGTGTGTGTGGTTGTGGGTGTGTGTGTGGTTGTGGATGTGGTTGGGTGTGTGGTTGGGTGTGGTTGTGTGTGTGGTTGTGTGTGTGGTGGTTGTGTGTGGGTGGTGGTTGTGTGTGTGGTGGTGGTTGTGTCTTGTTGTGTGTGGTTGTGTGTGTGGTTGTGGTTGTGTGTGTGGTTATGGTTGTGTGTGGTTATGGTTTTGTGTGTGTGGTTGTGTGTGTGTGGTTGTGTGTGGTTGTGTGTGTGTGTGGTTGTGTGTGTGGTTGTGGGGCTGTGGTTGTGTGTGGTGGTTGTGTGTGTGGTTGTGTGTGTGTGGATGTGGCTGTGTGTGTGTGCTTGGTTGTGTGTGTGTGCTTGTGTGTGTGTGTGGATGTGTGTGTGGTTGTGTGTGGTTATTGGATATTGTGGTTGGTGGTGTGTGTGTGTGTGTGGTTGTGTGTGTGGTTGTGTGTGTGTGTGTGGTTGTGTTTGTGGTTGTGTGTGTGGTTATGGTTGTGTGTGGTTATGGTTGTGTGTGTGGTTGTGTGTGGTTGTGTGTGTGTGGTTGTGTGTGTGGTTTTGGGTGTGTGTGGTTGTGTGTGTGGTTGTTTGGTTGGGTGTTTTTGGGTGTGTGTGGTTGTGTGAGGTTGGGTGAGGTTATGTGTGTCCAGTTGTGTGTGTGGTTGTGGATGTGAGGTTGTGTGTGTGTGGTTGTGTGTGGTTGTGTGTGGTGTGTGTGGTTGGGTGTGTGTGGTTGGGTGTGTGTGATTGTGTGTGTGGTTGTGTGGTTGTGGGTATGTGGTTGTGGGTGTGTGGTGGTGTGGTCTGGGTGGTTGTGTGTTTGGTTGTGGTTGGGTGTGGTTGGGTGTGGTTGTGGTGTGGTTGAGTATGTGTGGTTGTGTGTGTGTGGGTGTGTGTGTGGGTGTGGTATATGTGTGTGGTTGTGTGTGTGTGTGGTTATGGTTGTGTGTGTGGTTATGGTTGTGTGTGGTTATGGTTGTGTGTGTGCGGTTGTATGTGTGGTTGTGTGTGGGGGGGGGGTGTGGGTGTGGTATATGTGTGTGTGGTTATGGTTGTGTGTGTGGTTATGGTTGTGTGTGGTTATGGTTGTGTATGTGTGGTTGTGTGTGTGTGGTTGTGTGTGTGGTTGTCATTGTGTATGGTTGTGTGTGTGGTTGGGTGTGAGTGTGGTTGGGTGTGGTTGGGTGTGGTTGTGTGTGGTATGTGTGGTTGAGTGTGTGGTTGGGTGTGTGTGGTTGTGTGTGTGTGTGGTTGTGTGTGTGGTTGTGGTGTGTGTGGTTGTGTGTGGTTGTGTGTGTGGTTGTATGTGTATGTGTGGTTGTGTGTGGTTTTGGTTGTGTGTGGTTGTGTTTGGTTGTGTGGTTGTGTGAGTGGTTGGGTGTTGTTGTGGTTGGGTGTGGTTGGGTGGTTGTGGGTGTGTGGTTGTGGGTGTGTGGTTGTGTAGTTGTGTGTGGTTGTGTGTGTGTGGTTGTGTGGTTGTGGGTGTGGTTGTGTTTTTAGTTGGTTGTGGTTGGGTGTGGTTGTGTGTGTGTGGTTGTGTGTGGTTGCGGTTGGGTGGTTGTGGGTGTGTGGTTGTGGGTGTGTAGTTGTGTGTGTGGTTGTGCTTGTGTGTGTGTGGTTGTATGTGTGGTTCTGTGTGTGTGTGGTTGTGTGTGTGTGGTTGTGGTTTGTGTGGTTGTATGTGTGCAGTTGTATGTGTGCAGTTGTGTGTGTGGTGTGGTTGTATGTGTGGTGAGTGAGTGGATGGGTATGGTTGGGTGTGTGGTTGTGTGTGTGTGTGTGTGGGTGTGTTTGGGTGTGGTTGTGGTTAGGTATGGTTGTGTGTGGTTGTGTGTGTGGTTGTGTGTGTGTTTGTGTGTGTGGTTGGGTGTGGGTGTGGTTGGGTGTGGTTGTGTGTGTGGTTGTATGTGTATGTGTGGTTGTGTGTGGTTTTGGTTGTGTGTGGTTGTGTTTGGTTGTGTGGTTGTGTGAGTGGTTGGGTGTTGTTGTGGTTGGGTGTGGTTGGGTGGTTGTGGGTGTGTGGTTGTGGGTGTGTGGTTGTGTAGTTGTGTGTGTGGTTGTGTGTGTGTGGTTGTGTGGTTGTGGGTGTGGTTGTGTGTTTAGTTGGTTGTGGTTGGGTGTGGTTGTGTGTGTGTGGTTGTGTGTGGTTGCGGTTGGGTGGTTGTGGGTGTGTGGTTGTGGGTGTGTAGTTGTGTGTGTGGTTGTGCTTGTGTGTGTGTGGTTGTATGTGTGGTTCTGTGTGTGTGTGGTTGTGTGTGTGTGGTTGTGGTTTGTGTGGTTGTATGTGTGCAGTTGTATGTGTGCAGTTGTGTGTGTGGTGTGGTTGTATGTGTGGTGTGTGAGTGGATGGGTATGGTTGGGTGTGTGGTTGTGTGTGTGTGTGTGTGGGTGTGTTTGGGTGTGGTTGTGGTTAGGTATGGTTGTGTGTGGTTGTGTGTGTGGTTGTGTGTGTGTTTGTGTGTGTGGTTGTGTGTGGTGTGTGTGGTTCGGTGTGTGTAGTTGGGTGTGTGTGTGGCTGTGTGTGTATGGTTGTGTGGTTGTGGGTGTGTGGTTGTGGGTGTGTGGTGTGGTGTGGGTGTGGTTGTGTGGTTGCATGTGTGTGGTTGTGTCTGTGGTTGTGTGTGTGGTTGTGTGTGTGGTTGTGGTTGTGTGGTTGTGTGTGTGTGGTTGTGTGTGGGTGGTTGTGGGTGGTTGTGTGTGTGTGTGGTTGGGGGTGGTTGTGTGTGTGTGGTTGTGTGTGTGGTTGTGGCTGTGTGGTTGTGGGTGTGTGGTTGTGGGTGTGTGGTTGTGGTGTGTGTGTGGTTGTGTGGTTGCGTGTGTGTGGTTGTGTCTGTGGTTGTGTGTGTGGTTGTGGTTGTGTGGTTGTGTGTGTGTGGTTGTGGGTGGTTGTGTGTGTGTGGTTGGGGTGGCTGTGTGTGTGTGGTTGTGTGTGTGGTTGGGTGTGGGTGTGGTTGTGTGTGGTTGTGTGAGGTGTGGGTGTGGGTGTGTGTGGGGTGTTGTGTGTGGTTGGGTGTGTGCAGTTGTGTGTATGTGGTTGTGGTTGTATGAGTGGATGGGTGTGGTTGGGTGTTGATGGGGGTGGGGTTGTGTGTGTGGTTGTGTGTGTGTGTGATTGGGTGTGGTTGGGTTTTGTGGTTGTGTGTGGTATTGATGGTGTGGTGGTGTGTGGTTGGATGTGTGTGGTGTGTGGTCGTGTGTGGTTGGGTGTGCAGTTGGGTGTGCGGTTGCGTGTGTGGTTGTGTGTGGTTGTGTGTGTGCAGTTGGGTGTGCGGTTGCGTGTGTGGTTGTGTGCATGGTTGTGTGTGTGGTTGTGTGTGGTTGGTTGTGGTTGTGTGTGTGGTTGTGTGTGGTTGGGTAGGGTTGTGTGTGGTTGTGTGTGTGATTGTGTATGTGAGATTGTGTGTGGTTGTGTGTGGTTGTGTGTGTGTTGTTGTGGGTGTGTGGTTGTGTGTGTGTGTGTGGTTGTGTGTGTGGTTGTGGGTGTGTGGTAGTTTGTGTGGTTGTGTGTTTGGTTGTGTGTGGTTGTGTATGGGTGGTTTTGTGTGGGTGGTTTTGTGTGTGGTTGTGTGTGTGTGTGGTTGTGTGTGGTGTGTGGGTGTGTTGTGTGTGGTTGTATATAGTTGTGTGTGGTTGTGTGTGTGGTTGTGTGTGGTGGTTGTGTGTGGTTGTGTGTGGTTGTGTGTGGTTGTGGTTGTGTGTGTGTGGTTGTGTGTGTGTGTGGTTGGGTGTGGGTGTGGTTGTGGTTGGGTGGTTGTGGGTGTGTGGTTGTGGGTGTGTGGTTGTGGGTGTGTGTGGGGTGTTGTGTGTGGTTGGGTGTGTGCAGTTGTGTGTATGTGGTTGTGGTTGTATGAGTGGATGGGTGTGGTTGGGTGTTGATGGGGGTGGGGTTGTGTGTGTGGTTGTGTGTGTGTGTGATTGGGTGTGGTTGGGTTTTGTGGTTGTGTGTGGTATTGATGGTGTGGTGGTGTGTGGTTGGATGTGTGTGGTGTGTGGTCGTGTGTGGTTGGGTGTGCAGTTGGGTGTGCGGTTGCGTGTGTGGTTGTGTGTGGTTGTGTGTGTGCAGTTGGGTGTGCGGTTGCGTGTGTGGTTGTGTGCATGGTTGTGTGTGTGGTTGTGTGTGGTTGGTTGTGGTTGTGTGTGTGGTTGTGTGTGGTTGGGTAGGGTTGTGTGTGGTTGTGTGTGTGATTGTGTATGTGAGATTGTGTGTGGTTGTGTGTGGTTGTGTGTGTGTTGTTGTGGGTGTGTGGTTGTGTGTGTGTGAGTGGTTGTGTGTGTGGTTGTGGGTGTGTGGTAGTTTGTGTGGTTGTGTGTTTGGTTGTGTGTGGTTGTGTATGGGTGGTTTTGTGTGGGTGGTTTTGTGTGTGGTTGTGTGTGTGTGTGGTTGTGTGTGGTGTGTGGGTGTGTTGTGTGTGGTTGTATATAGTTGTGTGTGGTTGTGTGTGTGGTTGTGTGTGGTGGTTGTGTGTGGTTGTGTGTGGTTGTGTGTGGTTGTGGTTGTGTGTGTGTGGTTGTGTGTGTGTGTGGTTGGGTGTGGGTGTGGTTGTGGTTGGGTGGTTGTGGGTGTGTGGTTGTGGGTGTGTGGTTGTGGGTGTTTAGTTGTGGGTGTGAAGTTGTGTGTGTGGTTATGTGTGGTTGTGTGTGTGTGTGGTTGGGTGTGGTTGTGGTTGGGTGGTTGTGGGTGTGTGGTTGTGGGTGTGTAGTTGTGGGTGTGTAGTTGTGTGTGTGGTTGTATGTGTGGTTGTGTGTGTGTGGTTGTGGGTGTGTGGTTGTGTGTGGTTGTGTGTGGGGTGTTGTGTGTGGTTGGGTGTGTGCAGTTGTGTGTATGTGGTTGTGGTTGTGTGAGTGGATGGGTGTGGTTGGGTGTTGATGGGTGTGGGGTTGTGTGTGTGTGTTTGGGTGTGGTTGTGGTTGGGTTTTGTGGTTGTGTGTGGTTTTGGTGGTGTGTGGTGGTGTGTGGTTGTATGTGTGTAGTTGGGTGTGTGAGGTGTGTGGTCATGTGTGGTTGGGTGTGCGGTTGGGTGTGTGGTTGTGTTTATGTGTGTGGTTGTGATTGTATGTGTGGTTATGTGTGTGGTTGTGTGTGTGCATGTGGTTGTGTGTGTGTGGTTGTGTGTATGGTTGTGTGTGTGGTTGGGTGTGGTTGGTTGTGGGTGTGGTTGTGTGTAGTTGTGTGAGGTTGGGTGTGGTTGTGTGTGTGATTGTGTATGTGAGATTGTGTGTGGTTGTGTGTGGTTGTGTGTGTGTGTGTGGTTGTGTGTGTGTTGTTGTGGGTGTGTGGTTGTGTGTGTGGTGTGTGGTTGTGTGTGTGGTTGTGTGGGTGTGTGGTTGTGTATGGTTGTGTGTGGTTCTGTGTGGTGGTTGTGTGTGTGGTTTTGTGTGGTTGTGTGTGTGTGGTTGTGAGTGTGAGGGTGTGTGGGGTTGGGTGTGGTTGTGTGTGTGATTGTGTATGTGAGATTGTGTGTGGTTGTGTGTGATTGTGTGTGTGTGTGTGTGGTTGTGTGTATTGTTGTGGGTGTGTGGTTGTGTGTGTGTGTGTGGTTGTGTGTGTGTGTGTGGTTGTGTGTGTGTGGTTGTGGGTGTGGTTGTGTGTGGTTGTGTGTGGGTGGTTTTGTGTGGGTGGTTTTGTGTGTGGTTGTGTGTGTCTGTGTGGAAGTGTGTGGTTGTGTGTGGTGTGTGGTTGTGTGTGTGGTTGTGTGGGTGTGTGGTGTGTGGTTGTGTATGGTTGTGTGTGGTTGTGTGTGGTGGTTGTGTGTGTGGTTGTGTGTGGTTGTGTGTGTGTGGTTGTGTATGGTTGGGTGTGTGTGGTTGTGTGTGTGGTTGTGTGTGGTGGTTGTGTGTGTGGTTGTGGTTGTGTATGTGGTTGTGTGTGTGGTTGTGTATGTGTGTCATGTGTGTGTGGTTATGGTTGTGTGTGGTTGTGTGAGTGTGTGTGGTTGGGTGTGGTTGTGTGTGTGGTTGGGTGTGTGGTTGGGTGTGTATGTGGTTGGGTGTGGGTGTGGTTGGGTGTGGTTGGGTATATGTGGGGTGTGGTTGTGTGTGTGGTTGTGTGTGTGTGTGTGTGGTTGTGTGTGTGGTTGTGTGGTTGTGTGTGTGTGGGTGGTTGTAGGAGAGTAGGGTCTGCTATCCTATGGTCACCCCAAATTTTTGCTTTTTGCTTCACTGGTTTTTGACAT
The DNA here is from genome assembly GCF_964204655.1 of Triturus cristatus. Taxonomy (NCBI): domain Eukaryota; kingdom Metazoa; phylum Chordata; class Amphibia; order Caudata; family Salamandridae; genus Triturus; species Triturus cristatus. The sequence continues at coordinate 195,053 of NW_028187864.1, read as the reverse complement.
ATTGAGGCTGTGGGCCTGCCAATCAGACCCCCAGCCTGCTGTTCTCTCTACTAAATTAAAACTATGCACCCTAGGTGCATAACCAATTGGAAGTGGATCACCCTGTCAGCCCCTGTACCAGTGTACACTAGGTACCCAGGGCATTGGTGTACCCAAGGCCTGCCAGGGGCTGCAGCATGTATTATGCCACCCCAGGCTTGGCCTAACAATCTGACACAACTGGCTGATCACTCAGCTGGGGTAAGTTGGTGTAATCACCTCTTACTTAGGTGTAGTATACCTATACCTAACCTTAAATGGGACACCTGGTAACCTCTAAGTCACTCCTATGGCAGGCCTTAACAATCCTGAAGGCAGAGTGCTTGGTTCCATGTGAGATGGTGCTCTGGCATGAGCTGAGCCTGTCTGCAGTGGTCGGAACAACTTCCTTCTACTGTTTCCAGATATCGTCATACCATATACTCTTAAGTGCATTATGAACCTCGCGGTTAAATGCTATCTTTGGTTTGGCTTTATCAAAACATGTCGAGTAAGGTGTCATACGAATTGGAATACTAACCCCTCGCCAATTCTGGCGACGGGGTTAGCATTCCACCCTTCTAGAGGGACACGACATGTACAGTACCTGAAACCCGGGTAAAATCAGACATAGCCTCAGCTCCACAAAATGGATGCTGCCACCACAGACACAAGTCTGCCCTCCTGCTGCTGGGAGTCCTTCCAGCTTGGGAGGTGTGGACAAAGGGTTTCCTGCCAGGGGAGGTGCGTGCACCACCCCAGACAGGATTTTGTGTATTGGTCAGGTAGGGCTTGAAAGAAACCAGACATGCCTGTGGCTCACAAGGAGCCTCGGTGCATATGCCAGTTCAAACCGGTCCTGGGGCACACCAGTCCCGGGCCTGGGGCGAGCTGGACAAAGGATTGGGGGTGTAACCACCCCCCTTCCTGGTCCCACCCATAGGGAGGGACCTAGCAGGTAGTCCGGCCCCTAGAATCCGCTTAAAGGTAGGAGCTGTGTCCTAAGACTTCAGACATCCTGGAATCAACTTGAAACTAAGAAGAAGACGGGAACTTCGACATTCTGCTGCACAGAAGACTGAAGAAAATCTCCCCTGTGGTCAGGGAGTGACCACCTTGCTAACGCAAGCACCATCCAGCGAATCACCGTCTGCTTTGCCGCCGCCTCCCGCCGGAGCCCGAGCCCAGAGACTGACAAGACCTGGACCTCCAGACCTCTCACCGCCCGATCCACAGTCCCTGAAAAGAGGAGACCCGTGGAGGCACCGAGACACGTGGAGCCAGCCATCTTGGAACGACTACGACAAGCTGACCAGTGCAACAACCGAGGCTCCCTCCAAGTTGTGCTTTGGGTCCTGAGAAGCCCAACCCTCGAGCAGCATCTGCACCAAAGGTGAGCCCTCCAGCATCTCCACGATCTGCGTGGGGCCCTTCTGCATTTTGCCACTCGACGCGCCTAACCGGTTGCTGGCCCGCTGGCTAGTGGCCATCTTGGCGACGAAATCTACAACAAACACCGCTGGTCTGGTTGCTCCAGACTGGCCCTTGCTCCCCTCCAAAGGAGCAATCCCTCTGACCTTGCTGGTCAGAACCAACAGCTGATTTCCGAATCCTCCTGCAATTGCTTTTGCCAAGGCTTGTTTGCTTCGATCAAGTCGCCGACACCGCCGACAGCGAGAGCCTGCGTGGGACAGCTCGTGAGCCGACTCCTGGACGTCGTCGACCTTCAGGGACCACGTGGCTGCGGAGACAAGCTACCCCTCATCACCTGTTTGCACCCGACATCGCCTGGTACCCACCTGGTGCCACGCTGGTCACTGGCTAGTGACTGTGAACACTGTCCCCTCTGCTTACAGGTCTTCAACATCTCCGATCCACTCTTGGACCCACTGCATCTCTTCCCGACCGACCGCCTGCAGCATCTTTGTCCCAGGCTCAACGGAACAGATAGAAGAAACCCGACGCACTTTGAGGCCTATGCACCCGCTTCCTGTGGGTGAGGTAAAGCTGGCACTCCGGTGCCCATGTGTAGTAATACATCTCTAGTGCCTGTGTTCCAAATCTTAAGTTCCTAGGTCATCCGGAAGATTCCTTTTGCAGTAACTTTGTACTTTTTACGCACCCATTGAAACCTATGGGAGCCCGCGTGTGACTATTTGCTCTGCACACGCCACCCGTGGACCTCCTGGTCACTAACTGACGTTAGCTCCTTGTAGGCCCAGCGATTCTAGAGGCCCTAGGCCTTTTCCCTTTTCTGTTCGTGGTACTTATACCACTATTTTAGTATATGGTTCGAGTGGCCACCAGGGCCTATCCATATAAAGTGCAACTTCTGTGTATTCTGTGATAATCTTGTTTGACGATTTGTGCTCCTGTGCTCATAAAGAGACTAGGGGTTACTTTGAGAAATAAATACATATATATTTTGAATATATATCTGTGTGGTGTCCTTTCATTGGTATAAAAGGGGGTTACTATTGGTAAAACAGCTTGCTTAACACGCATCACGAGTTTAGCCTCAAAGACTGCTTAGCCTACGCTACCACTAGGGCAGCTAGTCCAAAAAGGTTGACTTACAACCACACCATAAGGGTTGCTTGGCATGGTACAAGGTGGTCACTAGAACTAGTGAACAGCATATACCAGGCCAACTTCTCACATTGGTGAGCAGCGGTTGGATTTGAGCTTGCTGTGTTTTACCATTGTAATCTCTTGGTTACCAATTGAAAGATCACATAGGTACCTGTAGGTACATATAAAACAAGATTAGATATACTTAAGTTCTACTGAACTTAGTTGTTGTAGAGCAAAGGGAGTAGCACACCCTGACTACAACTACTAGATAGGTTTAGTAGGTAAACCCAAGTGTAGGTAGATTGCAACACATCCACCCACACTTAAGAGCAATGGCCGGGGCAGAGGGGTCCACTGTACCCATCTCTGTTGAGAGTGACCCCCAGAGGGCACCATCCAGCTTTGCTACCCTTAATCAGAATGAGCTCAGGCATTTGGCAACTCTTAGAGGCCTTAAACAGCCCAAGAACCCAAACTCTGCTGAGCTCAGAGAGCTCTTACAGAATGATGAGAATCAGAGAGCACTCAAGAAAGCTTCCCATGTAGCCCCCTTAGGGACAGGAACAGGAGGCCCCCCTTCTAAAGATGCCACTGAAGTACCCCTTCCCAATAGTCACCCCTTAGATGGGATGCCTACCACAGAGGATGAGAGTGAAAAGGATACTGACAGTAGTGAGGATGAAGGGAGAACTAGCCCAGTGCCAAGTATTATACTTGGCCCAGCTAAACCAAGGCTATTGGGGACTGACAGTGGGTTCAACCCACTGGATCTCCCCAGTGGACTTAACACAGGGCTTGGAAGGCAAAGGAATCGCTCAGGTGACTCCAATGCTTCCCATGGCTCTAGAGGCTCTCAAGGTCACTCCAGGAGAAGGATGACCACCCCTCAGAGGAGGGAACATGAGGCCAAGATGCAAGAGGCTCAGCTGAGGATCAGGAAGCAGGAGCTAGAAGTAGCCCTGATGGAAGAGAAACTTAGCAAGGCTAGACAGCATAAAGAGAGTGGGTCTATACCCACTGGTGGCAGCATTGTCCCTAAGGACAAAGATAGGGTCTTTGACAATAGGAACCTGTCTAAGGTTGTGCCCCCCTACAAAAGTGGGGATGACATCCACAAATGGATAACTGCTCTTGAGAGAGCCTGCAAAGTACAGCAGGTTCCTGAAGACCAGTGGGCAGCAATCCTCTGGCTCTCCTTTGAAGGAAGAGGCAGAGACAGACTCCTCACTGTTAGAGAAGAGGATGTCAGAAACTACAGAGTCCTGAAGAGTGTTCTGGTAGATGGGTTAGGCTTAACCACTGAACAGTACAGGTTAATGTTCAGAGACACCCAAAAGACACAGACTCAGGACTGGTCTGAATACATTGAATGTGCCACTAAGGCTTTGGAGGGTTGGTTGCTGGGAAGTAAGGTATCTGATTTTACAGGATTGTATAATTTGATGATGAGAGAGCAGATTTTAAATAACTGTCAAAACCAGCAACTGCATCAACACTTGGTTGACTCTGATCTGACCTCTCCCCAAGAATTGGGAAAGAAGGCAGACAAATGGGTCAGAACCAGGGTTAAGCAAAAGAACCAGAACCAGGGCCAAGGGGGTGATCAGAAGAAAACAGACCAAAAGGGTGGAGATCAGAAACCTAAAGACCAGAAGTCTTCAACAGGGCCCCAAACTACTACTAAGGAGGGTGGGTCCCAACAGTCCAAAAAGAAGAAAGAAGGTCAGAAGAAACCCTGGTGCAATCATTGTAAAAATACAACTCACTGGACTAGTGATTGCAAAAAGGGTGGAGCCCCCAACACTGTTGCCCCTAAGGCACCTGCTCCCAGTACTACTGTTAGCAGTGTTGGTCCCCAGACAAAGGGTGTAGTGGGAATCACTATGGGAACTGAAGGAGATTCTGACTTAGACAGAACCCTTACACAGGCAGTCTTGATCTGTGATGGGGACATTGATTTGTCCCTGACTGTGAGCCCCAGTAACCTGGGCAAGTACAGACAGACTCCTTTAATTAATGACAAAGTGGCTCAAGCCTACAGGGACACATGTGCCAGTGTCACTATGGTGACACCAGGCTTTGTGGATCCTGGACAGTACATACCAGGTGAGAACTACCTGGTGACCAATGCCAGCAATGCCACTACTTCACATAGTGTGGCAGTTGTTAACTTCTCATGGGGAGGGGTAACTGGCCTCAAAAGGGTTGTGGTTAGTGCAGACCTCCCAGTAGAATGTTTGTTGGGCAATGACCTAGAGATTTCTCTATGGTCAGAAGTGGAGTACAGGACTCATGCAGAGATGTTAGGTATATCATCACATGTCCTTGCTGTGACCAGGTCACAGGCCAAAAAGTGCCTCACTGAACCACAGGTCTTGGATCCTGGAACAATGGACCAAGCACCTACCAAGAAGAAGAACAGGAGGGTCAAGGCTGTGCCTTCCCCCCTGCCTCAGAGTGATGATCAGCCTTCCCAGGAAGCTGATCTAGAGGACCCTGAAGGAACTGTCCCTGAAGAGCTTGAACCTGATCAGGTTGAGTTTCTGGGGACAGGGGGACCTTCAAGGGCTGACTTGAGGCAGGCTCAGTTATCCTGTCCCTCTCTTGAACCCCTCAGACAGCTGGCTGCTGCTGAGGCTGCTGGGAATGCTCAAGGTACCCATAAAGTGTATTGGGATGAAGGGCTCCTTTATTCAGAGGCTAGAGACCCCAAGCCTGGTGCAACCAGGAGGTTGGTCATACCTCTGCAATTTAGGGGCTTCCTTCTTACCTTGGCCCATGACATTCCTTTAGCAGGACACTTAGGCCAGAACAAGACTTGGGACAGGCTTGTCCCTCACTTTCACTGGCCTCATATGAATGAAGATACAAAGGAGTTTTGTCGCTCCTGTGTTACCTGCCAAGCCAGTGGCAAATCAGGTGGCACAACAAAGGCCCCCCTAATACCACTACCTGTGGTGGGGGTCCCCTTTGAAAGAGTGGGAATAGACATAGTGGGTCCCATGGATCCTCCCACTGCATCTGGACACAGATTTATACTGGTGGTAGTGGATCATGCCACCAGGTATCCAGAGGCAATTCCCCTTAGGACCACTACAGCTCCTGTTGTGGCCAGGGCCCTGCTGGGAGTATTCTCCAGAGTGGGGTTTCCTAAGGAGGTAGTATCTGACAGAGGTACCAACTTTATGTCAGGATACTTGACAGCTATGTGGAAGGAATGTGGTGTCAACTACAAGTTCACCACCCCTTATCACCCACAATGCAATGGGCTTGTTGAGAGATTCAACAAGACCCTAAAGGGTATGATCAAAGGATTACCTGAAAAGCTCAGGCGAAGATGGGATATCCTTCTACCCTGCCTTCTGTTTGCTTACAGAGAGGTCCCACAAAAAGGAGTTGGCTACAGCCCCTTTGAATTGTTGTTTGGGCACCCTGTGAGAGGCCCACTGTGTTTGGTGAAGGAAGGATGGGAGTTACCTCTCAAAAAGCCTAAGCTAGACATAGTGGACTATGTACTTGGTCTCCGCTCCAGGATGGCTGAGTATATGGAGAAGGCATCTAAAAACCTTGAGGCAAGCCAGGCCTTACAGAAAGCTTGGCATGACCAAAAGGCTGTCTTGGTTGAGTATCAGCCAGGACAGAAGGTATGGGTGTTGGAGCCGGTGGCCCCAGCAGCACTCCAAGACAAATGGTCTGGACCCCATACAATCCTGGAAAAGAAGGGAGAGGTCACCTACTTGGTCGACCTAGGAACTCCCAGGAGTCCCCACAGGGTACTCCATGTTAACAGGCTTAAAGCATATGTTGACAGGGCAGACATGGGCTTGCTCATGGCTACAGATGAGGGACAGGAGGAAGAGAGTGACCCTCTCCCAGACCTGTTGTCTCAGAACCCTGAAGATGGCTCAGTTGAAGGAGTGACCCTTGGAGGCAACCTCACTGCCCATCAGCAGACTGAATGTAGACAGGTTCTACAATCATTTTCACATATGTTTTCCTTGATACCTAGTCAAACTGACTGGTGTACCCATGTTGTGGACACTGGTGACAGTCTGCCTGTAAAGAACAAACTTTACAGACAACCTGACCACGTCAGGGACTGTATAAAGGCTGAGGTACATAAAATGCTGGAATTAGGTGTCATTGAACCCTCAGAGAGCCCCTGGGCTAGCCCAGTGGTTCTGGTCCCCAAACCTCACACCAAAGATGGCAAGAGAGAGATGAGGTTCTGTGTGGATTACAGAGGACTCAATGCTGTCACCAGGACAGATGCACACCCTATTCCAAGGGCAGATGAGCTCATAGACAAACTAGCTTCTGCAAAGTTTTTGAGCACATTTGACTTGACAGCTGGCTATTGGCAAATCAGGTTAGCTGAGGAGTCTAAGGCCAAAACAGCATTCTCAACCCCAGGTGGGCATTATCAGTTTGTGGTGATGCCCTTTGGTCTGAAGAATGCACCTGCCACCTTCCAAAGGCTGGTGAACCAAGTCCTTACTGGGTTGGATGACTTTTGCGCAGCATATCTTGATGACATTGCTGTCTTTAGTTCCACCTGGGAGGATCACCTGATCCACCTGAAGAAGGCTCTTGAGGCTCTGCAAAGGGCAGGCCTCACTATCAAGGCTACTAAGTGCCAGATAGGGCAGAGTAAGGTTGTGTATTTGGGCCACCTTGTAGGTGGGGGCCAAGTTCAACCACTGGAGAGTAAGATACAGTCCATCAAGGATTGGTCCCCTCCAACCACCCAGACTCAAGTTCGAGCTTTCTTGGGCTTGACTGGGTATTACAGGAAGTTTGTTAAGAACTATGGGTCCATTGTGACTCCTCTTAATGATCTGACATCCAAGAAGATGCCCAAAAAGGTTCAGTGGACAGTAAGCTGTCAAAAGGCATTTGATGACCTGAAGGAGGCCATGTGCTCTGCACCTATCCTGAAAAGTCCTGACTACTCCAAAGAGTTTATTGTCCAAACAGATGCTTCTGAGTTGGGTGTGGGAGCTGTGCTGTCACAACTTAATGTAGATGGTCAAGACCAACCCATTGCTTTTATTAGCAGAAGGTTGACCCCCAGAGAGAAGAATTGGTCAGCTATTGAGAGGGAGGCCTTTGCTGTGGTGTGGGCCCTGAAGAAGCTGAGGCCATACTTGTTTGGCACTCACTTCAAGATTCAGACCGACCATAAGCCCCTCTTGTGGCTAAATCAGATGAAGGGTGAAAACCCCAAACTGCTTAGGTGGTCCATTTCCCTACAGGGGATGGACTTTACAGTGGAGCACCGGCCAGGTACTGACCATGGGAATGCAGATGGTCTCTCCAGGTACTTCCACTTAGGACATGAAGACGAGACTGGTCAAGGCTAGTTTAATGTCCCAGCGTTTGGGGGGGGGTTGTGTAGGAGAGTAGGGTCTGCTATCCTATGGTCACCCCAAATTTTTGCTTTTTGCTTCACTGGTTTTTGACATATTGAGGCTGTGGGCCTGCCAATCAGACCCCCAGCCTGCTGTTCTCTCTACTAAATTAAAACTATGCACCCTAGGTGCATAACCAATTGGAAGTGGATCACCCTGTCAGCCCCTGTACCAGTGTACACTAGGTACCCAGGGCATTGGTGTACCCAAGGCCTGCCAGGGGCTGCAGCATGTATTATGCCACCCCAGGCTTGGCCTAACAATCTGACACAACTGGCTGATCACTCAGCTGGGGTAAGTTGGTGTAATCACCTCTTACTTAGGTGTAGTATACCTATACCTAACCTTAAATGGGACACCTGGTAACCTCTAAGTCACTCCTATGGCAGGCCTTAACAATCCTGAAGGCAGAGTGCTTGGTTCCATGTGAGATGGTGCTCTGGCATGAGCTGAGCCTGTCTGCAGTGGTCGGAACAACTTCCTTCTACTGTTTCCAGATATCGTCATACCATATACTCTTAAGTGCATTATGAACCTCGCGGTTAAATGCTATCTTTGGTTTGGCTTTATCAAAACATGTCGAGTAAGGTGTCATACGAATTGGAATACTAACCCCTCGCCAATTCTGGCGACGGGGTTAGCATTCCACCCTTCTAGAGGGACACGACATGTACAGTACCTGAAACCCGGGTAAAATCAGACATAGCCTCAGCTCCACAAAATGGATGCTGCCACCACAGACACAAGTCTGCCCTCCTGCTGCTGGGAGTCCTTCCAGCTTGGGAGGTGTGGACAAAGGGTTTCCTGCCAGGGGAGGTGCGTGCACCACCCCAGACAGGATTTTGTGTATTGGTCAGGTAGGGCTTGAAAGAAACCAGACATGCCTGTGGCTCACAAGGAGCCTCGGTGCATATGCCAGTTCAAACCGGTCCTGGGGCACACCAGTCCCGGGCCTGGGGCGAGCTGGACAAAGGATTGGGGGTGTAACCACCCCCCTTCCTGGTCCCACCCATAGGGAGGGACCTAGCAGGTAGTCCGGCCCCTAGAATCCGCTTAAAGGTAGGAGCTGTGTCCTAAGACTTCAGACATCCTGGAATCAACTTGAAACTAAGAAGAAGACGGGAACTTCGACATTCTGCTGCACAGAAGACTGAAGAAAATCTCCCCTGTGGTCAGGGAGTGACCACCTTGCTAACGCAAGCACCATCCAGCGAATCACCGTCTGCTTTGCCGCCGCCTCCCGCCGGAGCCCGAGCCCAGAGACTGACAAGACCTGGACCTCCAGACCTCTCACCGCCCGATCCACAGTCCCTGAAAAGAGGAGACCCGTGGAGGCACCGAGACACGTGGAGCCAGCCATCTTGGAACGACTACGACAAGCTGACCAGTGCAACAACCGAGGCTCCCTCCAAGTTGTGCTTTGGGTCCTGAGAAGCCCAACCCTCGAGCAGCATCTGCACCAAAGGTGAGCCCTCCAGCATCTCCACGATCTGCGTGGGGCCCTTCTGCATTTTGCCACTCGACGCGCCTAACCGGTTGCTGGCCCGCTGGCTAGTGGCCATCTTGGCGACGAAATCTACGACAAACACCGCTGGTCTGGTTGCTCCAGACTGGCCCTTGCTCCCCTCCAAAGGAGCAATCCCTCTGACCTTGCTGGTCAGAACCAACAGCTGATTTCCGAATCCTCCTGCAATTGCTTTTGCCAAGGCTTGTTTGCTTCGATCAAGTCGCCGACACCGCCGACAGCGAGAGCCTGCGTGGGACAGCTCGTGAGCCGACTCCTGGACGTCGTCGACCTTCAGGGACCACGTGGCTGCGGAGACAAGCTACCCCTCATCACCTGTTTGCACCCGACATCGCCTGGTACCCACCTGGTGCCACGCTGGTCACTGGCTAGTGACTGTGAACACTGTCCCCTCTGCTTACAGGTCTTCAACATCTCCGATCCACTCTTGGACCCACTGCATCTCTTCCCGACCGACCGCCTGCAGCATCTTTGTCCCAGGCTCAACGGAACAGATAGAAGAAACCCGACGCACTTTGAGGCCTATGCACCCGCTTCCTGTGGGTGAGGTAAAGCTGGCACTCCGGTGCCCATGTGTAGTAATACATCTCTAGTGCCTGTGTTCCAAATCTTAAGTTCCTAGGTCATCCGGAAGATTCCTTTTGCAGTAACTTTGTACTTTTTACGCACCCATTGAAACCTATGGGAGCCCGCGTGTGACTATTTGCTCTGCACACGCCACCCGTGGACCTCCTGGTCACTAACTGACGTTAGCTCCTTGTAGGCCCAGCGATTCTAGAGGCCCTAGGCCTTTTCCCTTTTCTGTTCGTGGTACTTATACCACTATTTTAGTATATGGTTCGAGTGGCCACCAGGGCCTATCCATATAAAGTGCAACTTCTGTGTATTCTGTGATAATCTTGTTTGACGATTTGTGCTCCTGTGCTCATAAAGAGACTAGGGGTTACTTTGAGAAATAAATACATATATATTTTGAATATATATCTGTGTGGTGTCCTTTCATTGGTATAAAAGGGGGTTACTATTGGTAAAACAGCTTGCTTAACACGCATCACGAGTTTAGCCTCAAAGACTGCTTAGCCTACGCTACCACTAGGGCAGCTAGTCCAAAAAGGTTGACTTACA